>NC_052154.1:159696792-159852828 GCF_902713615.1 Scyliorhinus canicula
GAAGAGTACTTACTCATTGCAATGGGAATAGTTTTTGCATTTTTGCACACAAGTATGAGTTTGAGTGGAAAAAGTTATTAAGTACCAAAAATGTAAATGAAATATGATTCTGACTATTGTATCAGTGGTTTGTCAGGTGTGTACAGTGCAGGTTAAACTCCACACCAATTGTGTTTTTTTTTAAATAAAAGCAAATTACTGCTGATGCTGGAATCTGAAACAAAAACAGTAAATACTGCACAACCTCAGCAGGTCTGACAGCATCTCTGGGCAGAGATGTTTACTTGGTCACTGTGGAAGTTACTGTGCGGTTAAAGATCACAATGACCTCCAGGTGTCCTTACTTAGCACAAGACAAGCTAAGTGAAGTGAGTCTCACTGAAATCACAGGCAGTGGGTGGGAGAGAGAGAAAAACCTCCTTGGCTGAAAATAACAATCAGAAATAATTTTAGCTTAATTTCTTTTAAAAAAAGGAAACTTCGACGGTAAATGGTCGAACCTTTATAATGTGGAGATGCCAGCGTTGGACTGGGGTGAGCACAGTAAGAAGTCTTACAACACCAAGTTAAAGTCCAGCATGTGTGTTTCAAACACTAGCTTTCGGATCACTGCTCCTTCCTCAGGTGGTACCTCACATTGAGGGGCTAGGCCCACGCCGGAGTGGTTCCCGCTCCGCCGTCTGGCGTGAACGGCCTTTGGCGCCACGCCAGCCGGGGCTGAAAGGACTTTGCCGGCCCGCATAAGTCTGCGCATATGCCGGAGACCATGGCGAAGGCGGAAGAAAAAGAGTGCTCCCATGGCACAGGCCCGCCCGCCGATCGGTGGGCCCCGATCACGGGCCAGGCCACCGTGGTGGCACCCCCCGGGGTCAGATTGCCCACGCTCCCCCCCCGGACCCCGGCGCCCGCCCGCGCTGCCTGCTCCCGCCGGTAAGGTAGTGGTTTGATCCACGCCGGCGGGGAGAGGGTTGACAGCGGCGGGACTTCGGCCCATTGCGGGCCGGAGAAATCGCCGCGGAGGGCCCGCCGACCGGCGCGATTCCTGCCCCCGCTGAATCGCTGGTGGCGGAGAATTCGGGACACGGCGGGGTCGGAGAATCCCGCCCCAGATCAGCAACATTTCACTGGATGGAGAAACCTGAAAAGAAAATGAAGCTAAATTTCTCTTTTGGGGCACTGGTGACCCCTGCGTTGCAATGAGCTATCGCTGAAAACCTGAAGTTTATCAGCGTCTCCGAATTATTTTTTTTAACTTATCGCACAGACGCTTATAGAGTTAAGGAGAAAGTCACTTCAGATCGAAATGCCCCATTGCCCTGTCGGATTGGGGAAATAAAAATAAAATCACCATTTCAAGTACAGTTGCTGGCAATTCATCATTAAAAGATAAAGCAGAGGGATTGAACGTGTTGCGCGAGATCGGAAAATTGCCCGAGGTAAAAGAAAGAGGGAATTAGTGACCCAGCAGCCGACACGGAGGTTTGTTTAAGATTTCCAGTCAGCAGAGTAGGCGCCAAAAGCAGAGCTCCCTTACCGGTTAATGAAATGAAAGACACGGCCACAACAAACAGAGGTAAAATCTTCATCTTTCAGCTGGAAAGTACACACTTTTTATCCCGGGAATTGATTCTCGAAGATTATTACCAAAATTATTTGGACTCTGGTTTATTTCACTTTCGTTTCACTGTTCACGCCCAGTTCTTTCTGTTCCTGGAATGATTATGAACAAGACGGTGATTTAGGCAGTGGAATGGCTGCAGGCTGACATTTTGTTCGCTTTAATGTTAAACGTAAGGAAGTATTCTTGCTTATCCTCCACAGAAGTGATTGTTCACCTGATTAAACTTTTACACAGCGTCGTTTATTTTCACAGTAACTCCAACTGCATTGTTAATGTAAGCCTACTTGTGACAATAAAGATTATTATTATTAATCGACTCTCAAAACACATATTCCCAAATACACCTTTCTCAACATAGCCCAGCTGATGTTTATAATCGCCCTGGGGGTGAGTTAGTTCACTTGGGCTGGGCAGCTGGTTTGTGTTGCGGAGCTACGCCAACATTGCGGGCCCAATTCCCATACCAGCTGAGGCCTTCCATGAAGACCCCCTTCCCCTCAGGTGTGGCGACTCGCAGGTGGAATCACCACCAGTCAGCGCTCTCTCAAAAGGTGAGAGCAGCCGATGGTCCTCAAGGACTAAGGTGGCTTTCGTACATCCTGAAGCATCTGGAGGAACATGTGGGGGAAAAAAGGATTTGTTAAATTCAGCCTCAGAGGAATCAGTGTATTGCTGTTTTACAGCACAGAAAGAGGCCCTTCGGCCCATCATGTCTGTGCCGGCCATCAAGCATCTATCTACGTTCCAAGAAGGGTGCTACGGACAAACCAGGAAATTACAGGCCTAACTTGGTAGGAAAACCTTTGGAAGGAATTCTGGACACAGGCTTCTAGTCATACAAACAATCTTCGAACAACACCCTCTGCCTCCTGCCACTAAGCCAATTTTGGATCCAATTTGCCAAATTACCCTGGATACCATGGGCTCTTAGTACACAGTTTTCAAGTTTTTGTTTTTTGTCTCCCTCAAAGGTGCTAAATGCTTACAGAAAGAAGGATCAGAGTAGCTGTCTGCCTCCAGAAAGACCTTTCTTGTACTTGGTCCATTTGTTCTCTCATGGCGTCGATTTTACTCAAGTAAGTGCTCGGGGTTCCTTTCAGGGAACAGTCATACTGCCAAAGAGTACATTTTACAGAGCAGATTCGTGAGCAGCAGTGAACTGGGGGTGATGGCCTTCAAACTTAGGGACGTCTCCTCACTCTGCACAGAGCTGGCAAATGTAAGAGTCCACAGCTGAGGGTTCCCAGGTGGGTTCTCGGTGTTCTAAGCTATTAGATTGAAATGATTCAGGAGCACTAGTCTCACATACAGGCTGCAGATACAGTCTCGTGTCACACGGTGCTGATGACGGGAAAATTGGAGGAGTTGAGAGCCTACATCTGCAAAGCAATGAGGAAAGCAGGAAAGAAATTGTGGAAAATCCTGGTGACTGTCAGTCCAGGAGATTAATTTGGCCACTGGCCAAAGATTTGGAGAGGATATGAGAGCTGTTTTTATTTCTGCACTGTCAGCAGTTGCTGACTCGAGAGATTGCAATGTTGCAAATTAATCTTTTTTTTTTTAAATACTTTTTATTGAAGAAATTTTTCAGAGTACAAACATTTTAACCCCCCCTACATTTGAATTATATCAAAACAAAGTCAAACCCCCCTACTTAACAAGAATCCCCCCCACCCCCTACCCGCGCGCCCCCCCCCCCCCGCCTCCCCCCCCCCCGCCGACGAACCGGCCGCCCGACCATCTTGTCATTTCTGGCAGTGTCCTCGGGCAGGCCTTGCCCGTGACACCACCGATACCGTGTCTCCTTCGTTGCTATCCCCCCCCCCCCCCCCCTCCCCCACCCCCCCCCCCCCCCTCCCTCCCCCCTCCCCCCCCCTCCCGGTTGCTGCTGTCACGACCTCAGTTTCTATCTCTGATCTAAGAGGTCCAGGAAGGGTTGCCATCGCCTGAAAAACCCCTGCACCGACCCTCTCAGGGCGTATTTGATTCTTTCCAATTGGATGAAGTTTGCCATGTCATTTAACCAGGTGTTAACACTTGGAGGCCTTGCGTCCCTCCACTGAATCAAGATCCTCCTCCGAGCCACCAAGGACGCAAAGGCTAATATTCCAGCCTCCCTCGCCTCCTGTACCCCCGGCTCCGCCCCAACCCCGAAGATCGCAAGTCCCCATCCTGGCTTGACCCTGGACCCCACCACTCTCGACACCGTCCCTGCCACCCCCTTCCAGAACTCCTCCAGTGCCGGACATGCCCAAAACATGTGTGCATGATTCGCAGGGCTTCCCGAACATCTGACACACCTGTCTTCACCCCCGAAAAACCGACTCATCCTTGTCCCCGTCATGTGGGCTCTATGCAGTACCTTAAATTGAATGAGACTCAGTCTCGCACATGACGACGACGAGTTGACCCTCTCTAGGGCGTCTGCCCATGTCCCATCCTCTATCTGTTCCCCCGCTCTACCTCCCACTTGTCTTTCAACTCCACTACTGGTACCTCCTCCACCTCCTGCATAATCTTATAAATGTCCGAGATCTTCCCCTCCCCGACCCAGACCCCTGATAGCACCCTATCACACGCCCCCCTGTCGGGAAGCACGGGAAACCCCTCTACCTGTCGTCTGGCAAATGCCTTCACTTGGAGGTACCTGAACGTGTTCCCCGGGGGAGCCCGAATTTCTCCTCCAGCTCTCCCAAGCTCGCAAACCTCCCCTCTATAAACAAGTCCTTCAGTTGCCTAATGCCCACCCCTGCCAGCTCAGAAATCCCCCTCCTGTATTTCCCGGTGCAAATCTGTGGTTCCCTCTTAGTGGTGCCCTTATCAAACCCCCCACTTTCCCCCTGTGTCGCCTCCACTGCCCCCAGATCTTGAGGGTGGCCGCCACCACCGGGCTCGTGGTATACCTCGTGGGAGGGAGCGGCCATGGTGCCGTTATCAGTGCCCCTAAGCTTATGTTGCCACAGGACGCCCTCTCCATACGCTTCCAAGCTGCCCCCTCCCCTTCCATCATCCACTTTCGTACCATCGATGCATTTGCCGCCCAGTAATATCCTGAAAGATTGGGTAACGCCAGCCCTCCACTATCCCTACTCCGCTCCAAAAAGACCCTTCTAACTCTAGGGGTGCCATGTGCCCACACGTACCCCATGATACTACTTGTTACCTTCTTGAAAAAGGCCCTAGGGAGGAAGATGGGCAGACACTGGAACAAAAACAAGAACCTCGGGAGGACCGTCATTTTAACTGACTGCACCCTCCCTGCCAGCGACAGCGGCACCATGTCCCACCTCTTAAACTCCTCCTCCATCTGTTCCACCAGCCTAGAGAAGTTCAGCTTGTGGAGGGTCCCCCAGTTCTTTGCCACCTGCACCCCCAAGTACCTGAAACTTTTTACTGCTCTTTTGAAGGGGAGCCTCCCAATTCCCTCCCCCTGGTCTCCCGAGTGTATTACAAAGACCTCACTTTTCCCCAGATTTAATTTATATCCCGAAAAGTCCCCGAACTCCGCTAGTATTTCCATAACCTCCGGCATTCCCCCCTCCGGGTCTGCCACATACAGCAACAGGTCATCCGCATAGAGCGAGACCCGATGCTCCTCCCCTCCCCTTGTCAGTCCCCTCCACCCCCTGAACCCCTCAGTGCCATCGCTAACGGTTCAATCGCTAATGCAAAGAGTAAGGGGGATAGGGGACATCCCTGCCTAGTACCTCGATGGAGCCCAAAATATTCTGACCTCCTCCCGTTTGTTACCACACTCGCCATCGGGGCCGAATAGAGCAGCTTTACCCACTTGATAAATCCCTCCCCAAACCCAAACCTTTCCAACGTCTCCCACAAGTATTCCCACTCCACCCTATCGAATGCCTTCTCCGCGTCTAGCGCTACCACTATCTCCGCCTCCCCACTCCACTGCCGGCATCATGATCACGTTTAACAATCTCCGGAATTTGTGTTAAGTTGGCGTCCCTTCACGAACCCGTCTGGTCTTCATGGATTACCCCTGGCACACAATCCTCTATCCTGGTTGCCAGGACCTTTGCTAACAGCTTGGCATCTACATTTAAGAGGGAGATAGGTCCTGTAGGACCCGCACTGGACCGGGTCCTTGTCCCGCTTCAAAATCAAGGAGATCAGGGCCTGCGACATTGTTGGGGGCAAAACCCCCCCCTCGCGCGCCTCATTAAAGGCTCTCACCAGCACTGGGCCCACCAAGTCCACAAATTTCCTGTAAAACTCCACCGGGAACCCATCCGGCCCCGGCGCCTTCCCCACCTGCATCTGGCCTATCCCTTTAATTAGCTCCTGCAGCTCTATCGGCGCCCCCAACCCTTCTACCAGCTCCCCCTGTACCTTTGGGAACCTCAATTTGTCGAGAAAGTTCTCCATTCCCCCTCTCCTCTTCGGCGGTTCAGACCTATACAATTCCCTGTAGAAGTCCCTGAAGACCCTATTCACCTCTTGCCCCTTCTGCACTACGTCCCCCCCCCTCTCTCTCACTCCCCCAATCTCTCTGGCTGCATCTCGCTTACGAAGCTGGTGTGCCAGCATCCTGCTCGCCTTTTCCCCGTACTCATACGCCGCACCCTGCGCCCTTCTCCACTGCGTCTCCGCCTTCCTAGTGGTCAGTAGGTCAAACCTGGCCTGTAAACTGCGCCGCTCCCTCAGTAGCCCCTCCTCTGGTGCCGCCGCATATTTCCTATCTACTTCTAGGAGCTCCCCCACCAGCCTCTCCCTTTCCTGCCTCCTTCCTCTCTCTGTGTGCCCTTATGGAGATCAGCTCTCCTCTAATCACTGCTTTCAGGGCCTCCCAGACCGTCCCCACCTGCACCTCACCCGTGTCGTTCGTACCCAGATAGTTCTCAATGCCCGTTCTAACCCTTCTGCACACCTCTTCGTCCGCCAACAGCCCCACATCCAGGCGCCACAACGGGCGCTGATCCCGCGCCTCCCCCAATTCCACATCCACCCAATGTGGTGCATGGTCCGATATCGCAATGGCCGAGTACTCCGTGTCCTGCACTCTCGGTATCAGCCCCCTGTTCAATACGAAAAAGTCTATCCTGGAGTACACCCTGTGGACGTGGGAGAAAAAAGAATACTCCCTCGCCCTAGGCCTACCAAATCTCCATGGGTCTACCCTCCCATCTGCTCCATAAACCCCCTTAACACCTCTGCCGCTGCCGGCCTCCTATTCGTCCTGGAACTCGATCTATCCAGCCCAGGGTCCAACACCGTATTAAAGTCCCCTCCCATGATCAGGCCCCCTGCCTCCAGTCAGGGATGAGGCCCAGCAGGCGCCTCATAAAGCCCGCGTCGTCCCAATTCGGGGCATACACATTCACCCAGCACCACATTCTCTCCCTGCAACCCTACCCCTCCCACCACAATAACTGCCCTCCTTGTCTGCCACCACTTCTGCCGCCACGAACGACACCCTCTTTCCCACCAGAATCGCCACCCCCCGGTTCTTGACATCCAAGCCTGAGTGGAACACCTGTCCCACCCACCCCCTTCTCAGGCGGGACCTGATCTGCTACCCTCACGTGAGTCTCCTGCAACATCGCTACATCAGCCTTCAGTCCCTTCAGGTGCGAGAAGACCCTTGATCTTTTAACCCGGTCCATTCAGTCCCCCCTTACATTCCACGTAATCAATCGGATCGCTGGGCGACCCGTCCCTGCTCCCTGTCGATTAGCCATGTTCTGTCCCTTGCTAGCCCCGGGTCATCCCCCCCTTTCTGACCCGTTTCCCATAGCGATGGCCCCCCCCCCCCCAGCTCTCCCCTTCTCGTCCCTGGTCTTCCAGCAGCAACCCTGTATCTCCCCCCTAACCCCCACTCCCCCCCCCCCCCTCCCCCCCCCCTCCCCCCCCCCCCCCCCCCCCCTGGCTAGGAACCCCTCTAGCCGCGATGTGCCCAACATCGTACTCCCGAGAGTCAGCTGATCTCCGCGACCCGGCTGCTCCTGCCACACTCCGACTCCTCCCGGTTCGAGGGGTGGGGGAGGGACCTCCCCCCCCCGCCATTCCACTCTGACCCCGCTCCAGCGCGGGAAAGGCCGCCATTACTGGCCCGCCCCACTCTTCGCCCCTCCTCTCTCCTCCATCCCGCGCGCGGGAAAAACAGAGAGGAAAGCCCGCGCTTCGCCCGGCCACACCCGCCCCGCCATCTCTCCACTCCCCCCCCATCCCCATCCATGCCCATGAAGGATCCCCTTAAAACCCAGAGATAAACCCGCATGATCAACCCACTCCCCCCCCGTCCCGTCTTCCCAACTTAACCAATATAAATACCCAAGGCAACTAATACATAAATACTTAACTACATACTTAAATAACAAAATAATTAATAGCTATCAACTAACAATGTGCTTAACCATCACCCTCCATCAAACAGTATAATAACCACAGATAACCATAACCAGAGAGGGAAGAAAAAACAAAAAAAAAAGGGACCAAACACCCGAAGAAAAAGGGGGTAAAAAGGGTAAATGACTAAGGGAAGTTGGAAACGGGAAGAAACACACCATAAGAAGAAAACGACCCGCAATAGAAATTTCAACAGTTCAAATATACAGAAACACCAAACAACTCGAAACCTCAAGATATTCAAAAGTCAAACGTTCAAGGAAAAGCCAAACATCCAAGAAAACTGTTACCCAGCTCCGACCTGGCCTGAAAAGATAAGGGCCACTTGCTCAATCAAGAGTACCCAGGCGGCTACGACCGCCGGTGCTCCCAGGTTTTAGTTCATGTCCAGCTTTTCTTCTTGTACAAAGGTCCAGGCCTCCTCTGGGGACTCAAAATAATGATGTTGGTCCTTGTAGGTGACCCACAAGCGCGCCGGCTGCAGCATTCCAAATTTGATCCTCTTCGCGTGTAGCACCGCCTTCGTCCGGTTGAACCGGGCCCGCCGCTTTGCCACCTCCGCACTCCAGTCCTGGTACACCCTTACCGTCGAGTTCTGCCACTTACTGCTTTTCTCCCTTTTTGCCCAGCTCAGGACTTTCTCCCGATCACATAGCCGCTGGAACCGCACCAGCACCGCCCTCGGGGGCTCGTTTGCCCTAGGCCTCCTGGCCATGACCCGGTATGCCTCTTCCAGCTCCAGGGGCGCAGGACCGGCCCCTTCCCCCATCAGGGAGCTCAGCATCTCCGCAACATATCTCGGGAGATCCGACCCCTCCAGGCCTTCTTCTAGGCCCAGGATCCTCAAATTTTTCCTCCTCATCCGAGTGTCCAGCTTCCTCGAAACGGCTCTGCCACTTCAGGTGGAGTGCCTCGTGCACCTCCACCTTGCCCGGAGGACCGTGGCCTCCTCCTCCCTCGCGGTCATCTCCCTGCTGCAGCTCTCTGAATCGACGCCTCTTGGGTCGCCTGGGCTCCCACCCAACCTGGTGGTCGTCGCGTTCATGGACTCTAAGAGCTCCACTTTCAGCTCCGTGAAAAAACGGAGGAGAGCGGCCTGCTGCTCCTCTGCCCATTTCCTCCATCCCTCCGGAGCGCCGCCGGCCGCCATTTTGATTTTCCTTCCCCCGCTTTTTTTGGGGAGCTGCTGCCACTTTTCTTGCCGCTCCACTCCGAGTACCGACCATAAAATCGGTCTAGTTCTCCTCAGGGGACCTTCCCCACCGGGATTCGTCTTTCAGCACCGTTGGGGCCCTCAATTGGCCCGAAAACACCTTTGTCGCAGGAGCTTCCAAATGTGCGGCTCAGCTAGTCATAGCCGCAACCGGAAGTCCGTTGCAAATTAATCTTGACTGCTCAGAAATGTAGCTTCAAATAAGAATCCATGATTCCAAGTCAATTCCATGCCTTTAGAATCACAGCCCGGTTTACTTGTATATAGCCATTTCTCTCTCACACATACCCCATCCACCCTCCTGCATACTCAGCCACTTTTGTTGGGCATGGCTGTCAGCATAATTATTCGGTCAACAGAGCTTCATGACACAAATCAACGTGGCCAGTTCAGGTAAAGTGCTTTAGCTGAGAGACCTCTCCCACTCGACTTGCCAGATTCAAAATGAGTGATTTTGAACATGAAAGTCCAGGCCTTTTGTATCATAGAACATAGAACATAATAGCGCAGTACAGGCCCTTCGGCCCTCGATGTTGCGCCAACCTGTGAAACCCACTCTAAAGCCCATCTACACTATTCCCTTATCGTCTATATGTCTATCCAATGACCATTTGAATGCCCTTAGTGTTGGCGAGTCCATTACTGTTGCAGGCAGGGCATTCCACGCCCTTCCTACTCTCTGAGTAAAGTAGCTACCTCTGACATCTGTCCTATATCTATCTCCCCTCAATTTAAAGCTATGTCTCCTCGTGCTAGACATCACCGTCCGAGGAAAAAGGCTCTCACTGTCCATCCTATCTAATCCTCTGATCATTTTGTATGCCTCAATTAAGTCACCTCTTAACCTTCTCTCTAACGAAAACAGCTTCAAGTCCCTCAGCCTTCCCTCATAAGATCTTCCCTCCATATCAGGCAACATTCTGGTAAATCTCCTCTGCACCCTTTCCAATGCTTCCACATCCTCCTATAATGCGGCGACCAGAATTGCACGCAATACTCCAAATGCGGCCCGCACCAGAGTTTTGTACAACTGCAACATGACCACATGGCTCTGAAACTCAATTCCTCTACCAATAAAAGCTAACACACCGTACGCCTTCTTAACAACCCTCTCAACCTGGTTGGCAACTTCCAGAGATCTATGTACATGGACACCGAGATGTCTCTGCTCATCCACACTACCAAGAATCGTCCCATTAGCCCAGTATTCTGTCTTCCTGTTGTTCTTTCCAAAATGAATCACCTCACACTTTTCTGCATTAAACTCCATTTGCCACCTCTCAGCCCAGCACTGCAGCTTATCTATGTCCCTCTGTAACTTGTAACATCCTTCTGCACTGTCCACAACTCCACCGACTTTAGTGTCATCTGCAAATTTACTCACCCATGCTTCTACGCCATCCTCTAGGTCATTTATAAAAATGACAAACAGCAGTGCTCCCAAAACAGATCCTTGTGGTACACCACTAGTAACCACTGGTAACTGGACTCCAGTCTGAACATTTCCCATCAACCACCACCCTTTGTCTTCTTCCAGCTAGCCAATTTCTGATCCAAACTGCTAAATCACCCTGAATCCCATGCCTCCATGAATCCATGTATTTTCTGCAATAGCCTGCCGTGGGAGAACCTTATCAAATGCTTTACTGAAATCTGTATACACCACATGAACTGCTTTACCCTCATTCACCTGTTTGGTCACCTTCTCAAAGAACTCAATAAGGTTTGTGAGGCACGACCTACCCTTCACAAAACCGTGTTGACTATCTCTAATCAAATTATTCCTTTCCAGATGATTATACATCCTATCTCTTATAAACTTTTCCAGGCTCACTGGACTATAGTTACCGGGGTTGTCTCTACTCCCCTTCTTGAACAAGGGGACAACGTTTGCTATCCTCCAGTCTTCTGGCACTATTCCTGTAGACAAAGATGACTTGAAGATCAAAGCCAAAGGTTCAGCAATCTCCTCCCTAGCTTCCCAGAGAATCCCAGGATAAATCCCATCCGGCCCAGGGGACTTATCTATTTTCACACCTCCTCCTTATGAACCTCATGCCCTTCTAGTCCAGTGGCCTGAATCTCAGTCTTCTCCTCGACAACATTGTCTTTTTCCTGTGTGAATACTGATGAAAATATTCATTTAGCACCTCTCCTATCTCCTTGGACTCCACGCACAACTTCCCACTACTGTCCTTGACTGGCCCTACTCTTATCCTAGTCATTCTTTTATTCCTGACATATCTATAGAAAGCTTTAGAGTTATCCTTGATCCTACCTGCAAAATACTTCTCATGTCCCCTCCTGGCTCTTCTTAGCTCTCTCTTTAGGTCCTTCCTAGCTAACTTGTAACTCTCGAGCGTCCTAACTGAACCTTCACGTCTCATCTTTACATAAGCCTCCTTCCTCCTCTTGACAATTGTTTCAACTACTTTAGGAAACCACAATTCCCTTGCTCGACCACTTCCTCCCTGCCTGACAGGTACATACTGATCAAGGACACGCAGTAGCTGTTCCTTGAACAAGCTCCACATTTCCATTGTGTCCATCCCCTGCAGTTTTCCTCTCAATCCCATGCATCCTAAGTCTTGCCTCATCGCATCATAATTGCCTTTCCCCCAGATATAACTCTTGCCCTGCGGTATATACCTATCCCTTTCCATCACTAAAGTAAACGTAATCGAATTGTGGTTACTATCACCAAAGTGCTCAACTACCTCCAAATCTAACACCTGTCCTGGTTCATTACCCAGTACCAAATCCAATATGGCCTCTCCTCTCGTTGGCCCATCTACATACTGTGTCAGGAAACCCTCCTGGACACATTGGAGAAAAACGGACCCATCTAAAGTACTCGAACTATAGTGTTTCCAGTCAATATTTGAAAAGTTAAAGTCCCCCATAACAACCTACCCTGTTGCTTTTCGCTCCGATCCAGAATCATCTTTGCAATCCTTTCCTCTACATCTCTGGAACTTTTTGGAGGCCTATAGAAAACCCCTAACAGGGTGACCTCTCCTTTCCTGTTTCTAACCTCAGCCCATACTACCTCAGTAGAACGAGTCCTCATCAAACTTCCTTTCTGCCACCGTAATATTGTCCTTTACTAACGATGCCACCCCTCCCCCTCTTTTCCATCCTTCCCTGAGCTTACTGAAATACCTAAACCCAGGCACCTGCAACAACCATTTCTGTCCCTGCTCTATCCATGTCTCCGAAATGGCCACAACATCGAAGTCCAGGTACCAACCCATGCCTCAAGATCACCCACCTTATTCCGGATGCTCCTGGCATTGAAGAAGACACATTTTAAACCACCAACTGTCTGCCTGCAACTTTGAAGCCTTACTCATGACGTCACTACTCTCAACGGCCTGTATAATGGAGCTACAATTCAGGTTCCCAATCCCCTGCTGAACTAGTTTAAACCCTCCCGAAGAGCATTAGCAAATTCCCACCCCCCCCCCCCCCCCCCCCCCCCAGGATATTAGTTCCACCTGGTCCAGGTGTAGACCATCCCGTTTGTAGAGGTCCCACCTACCCCAGAATGAGCCCCAATTGTCCAGGAATCTGAAACCCTCCCTCCTGCACCATCCCTGCAGCCACGTATTCAACTGCTCTCTCTCCCTATTCCTCGTCTCGCTAGCACGTGGCACGGGTAACAACCCAAGATAACAACTCTGTTTGTCCTAGATCTAAGTTTCCACCCTAGCTCCCTGAATTCTTGCCTCACATCCCTATCCCTTTTCCTACCTATGTCGTTGGTATCTATGTGGACCATGCCTTGGGGCTGCTCCCCATCCCCTTAAGGATCCCGAAAACACGATCCGACACATCACGGACGCTGGTACCTGGGAGGCAACACACCAACCGCGAGTCTCTCTCGATCCCACAGAATCTCCTATCTATCCCCCTACCTATGGAGTCTCCAATGACTAATGCTCTACTCCCCTCCCCCCTTCCCTTATGAGCAACAGGGACAGACTCTGTGCCAGAGACCTGTACCCCATGGCTTACCCCTGGTAAGTCATCCCCCCAACAGTATCCAAAGCGGTATACTTGTTACTAAAGGGAACAACCACAGGGGATCCCTGTACTGACTGCTTCCTCCCAGCCCCTCTCACCGTCACCCATCTATCTTTATTCTTCGGAGTAAATACATCACTGAAGCTTCTATCTACGACCACCTCTGCCTCCCGAATGATCCGAAGTTCATCCAACTCCAGCTCCAGTTCCCTAACGCGGTTTCTGAGGAGCTGGAGATGGGTGCACTTCCCACAGGTGAAATCAGCAGGGACACTGATAGCGTCCCTCACCTCAAACATTCTGCAGGAGGAACATTGCACTGCCTTCCCTGCCATCCCCTCTAGATAGAAAAAAAGAGGAAGTTGCGAACAGTCTGCTGGTCATACTACACCTTGGCCTGACCTCTGCATTGCTAGCCAGTGGTTCAAGCCTGATGTGCTGTGGCAGTGCAAAGAAAAGTTAAAAGGAGGATCACAAAAACAGGAGAAACCAAAACACATTCAGATGTGGGAATGAGATCAAGAAATCATTTGTTGCACACAGTGATCCACATTGCCCAGCTCGGTCATTGCTCTCTGGTGATTTTTCTTTCAGTGAGGAAGGAGTAATGAAAGTGGGATGAGCAACATTCCAAGAGATACATAACACAACTAAAGCTGGAAGAACGATGGCAATTCTATGCTTGAAAGCTTCGGGGTAATCCAATAATTTTTTTTTTGCAGGAGCACTTTATCTTCCCACTGGCAAGCCAAAAAAAAAAAACAAAAATAATTTATTCATTTATTTTGTAGCTGTTAAATTTATTAAAATCTAGGGCGCAATTCTCTCATCGGGAGACTCAGGGCGCGATTCTCCGCAACGGTCGACGCCGGAGTGAAACGAAATGATTAAAGGTAAATTAAGTCATTGGCCGCTCCTCGCCCCCTATTCACCCCCCCCCCACCCCCACGCCCCCCCCCCCCCCCCCCCCCCCCCCGGGGGCTAGAAGTGGCGGTGCGCGAAACTCGGCCACCGGGCCTTGACGCTTGCGTCAAAGCGGCACGCCGAGAATTACGCGGTCGGCGGCGCCTAAGTGACGTCAGCCGCACATGCACAGGTTGGCCGGCGCCAACCCGTGCATGCGCGGTTGCCGTCTTCCCCTCCGCTGTTCCGCACGACATGGCAGCTTGTTCTTGCGGGGCGGTGGAGGGAAAAGAGTGCGTCATTTACAGATGCCGGCCTGACGATCAGTGGGCACCGATCGCGGGCCAGACATCAGACGAGCACGCCCGTGCTGCTCGATCCTCCCTCCGCCCCCCACAGGCTCCACACACAGAGGTCGCGCGATGTTCACGCCGGCAGCAGCCAGGTGTGATTGACGCCGGCATGAACCGGTCGGGGTCGTCAGGCTGCTCAGCCCATTCGGACCGGAGAATCGCCGGTCGCAGTGAAAAATGGCGAGCGGCGATTCTCCAAGCGGCATGTCACAAAACGCGACATGCCATTTTGGGGGGGGGGGGGGGGGGTGGGAGAATCACGGGGGATGCCAGGGCGGCGTGGTGTGATTCGCCTGGCCCTCCCGCGATTCTCCCAACCGGCGTGGGAAGCGGAGAATCGCGCCCTAAGTCCCGACGCCGGAGTGAAAACCGGAGTGTTTCACTCCAGTGTCGGAGGCCGCTCCCTGCCCCCTATTCTCCCACCCCCGGGGGGCTAAGAGCGGCGCTGCATCATTTACGCACACCTGACCTTGGCGCCATGCAAAAGCAGCAACACGTAAATGACATCACCCGCGCATGCGCAGGTTGTCCAGCGCCAACCCGTGCATGCGCGGTTGCCGTCCTCCCCGCGGCCACCCCGCAAGAAATGTCGGATGGATCTTGTGAGGCGGTGGAGGAAAGGAGGTCCTCCTTCAGAGAGGCCGGCCTGCTGGTCGGTGGGCACCGATCACGGGCCAGACTTCTTTTGAGGGCCGCCCCGGTGCAGGATCCCCACTCCCCCCCCCCCCCCCAACAGGTCGCCCGCCCCCAGAATTCCCGCGCTGTTCCCGCTGGCAGCGACCTGGTGTGGACGGCACCGGCGGGAACCTGTTGCGTTGGGCAGCCCGCTCGGCCCATCTGGGTCGGAGAATCGGCGCTCGCCCGTTACAAACGGCGAGCACCGATTTTCCCAGTGGCCAGCCGTGAATCTCGTCGCGCCGGTTTGGGGGGTGGGAGAATCGCGTGCGGGTTCCAGGGCTGCGTGGCGGGACTCGCTCGGTGCCCACCGATTTTCCCACCCGGCTTTGGGGCGGGGGGTGTTGGGGGTGAGAGAATTCCGCCCCTATTGTTTGTTAATGTATTTCTGCATTTGGCAGCTGAGATCACGATGGGAATATTAAATAATTTGAGTTAATTCGAAGCAGCAACACCAAGATAAATAATACAGCAGAAAAACTGGCTGTAGAGAACCCATTCTTGGGTGATATGCAGAACAGGCATATCTTCAATAAAGTCAAAGTTTGTTCTGCGTTGTGGTTTGCTACTGTATGGACACAGAGGTGCAGCAATCAACAAGCTACTCAGTCGCCTAAGTGCTTCACCTCACACCTTGGTCAATCTGTAAGGAACGTGCGAGGAAACAGTTCATGGCATGTACATGAACCATACACTCAATGCAGAGCTTTGGAAGACTGACATTTTGTTGCGTCAACTCAACCTCTTCAGTCTCGACTGGTTTTCTGTGGTGACAGTGCCTTGCAATGGCAAACCCGATGACCCCCTTTCATCCAATTTGTATAGTTTTGAAATTTAGCCACCAGTGTGATGTAAGCAAACATTGCAGTCAATGTGCAGAATGGATGTTTCCACAGCAACATAATAAATAGCCATACAATCTTTATTTCCATGTTGTAATTTGATGGATAAATATTGGTCAAAACATCAAGATGTCTTCCCTGCTTTGCTTCAAGTAATGCCTGGAAATCTTTCACATCCAGCTGGGAGATCAGACAGATTTTCAGTTTAATAGTTGAGACCTCTGACAGTGCCAGCCTAGTTGATGTGCGAAAGGCTATGACGTGAGCCTACCTGTCTCAGACACAGACAGACATCCTACTGAGGAATCTCCTGGAACTTCTCCTAATCCCTGAGGAGAAGAGGAATTCCAAAAGAATGTCCGTCCTATTTAAGATGGAAGACACAGTGAAGCTCCCATTCCTGGTGGGTGCTCATGAGAAAATTACAGGAAGTATTAAACTTTAAAATGTTCCCAAATAAATATAACTAAAGAAGATGTAAAATGAAAAAAAAATCAAGATAATTCCAGTCTGTGGGCAATGCAGCTTTGAGAGGATTTCGAGGAAGTGATGTAGTTTGCTGAGAGGAACTGTCTGCCTGCTTTCTCCGGCATACTCTGATGATCTCACACTCCCACTGAAATTTGAGACTTGATTTTAAAAACGTTTTGGAATTTCAATGAAATTCACATCCCTGCAGCAATGGGAGCACTGTTTCCAATGGTGTCCATCAGTGAATCTCAGGAACACCTCATTAAGACACTTCCACTCCCAGGTTTATCCCCTACAATTTTGAGCATCTGGTGCGAAACAGGCAAATTTCAACCCTCCAGTAATGTTGTCACAGGGACTATAAATTGTTTTAAATAAATACAAACATGCAACTTCTGTACTTCAATTTTGTTATAAACATTTATTCAATGTGCTTTCCTGATAAAATTAGTTTACCATCTGATGCAAAGATATATAGCTTGAGCATATACAGAGCTCACATCTCAAATCCATGGGATGATTCTTTCTGTCCTGTTGGAAGGTGTGAGAACTGGTAAAATCTATTGGGCGACAGAGCGGGGGGTGGGGGAGTGCCACGAATGCTGCCTAATGTCTTCCGGCTCCCATGCCATATTGCCACTGACAGAAAACATACTGAGCCACTTAAGTGGCCAATTATGAGTCACGTCCCACCTCCAGAGGCATTTTGACGGCTCAGAATGCCCAACGCCACATGGGGAGATGATGGGTAAATTGATTGGACAGCGGCCCTGGCCCAACACCTCGCCAGTCAGAGTTGACTTGCGAACCAATCATCAACCTTTTCAGCTGCAGCACAAATTGTGGTAATATTTTGAAATTTGGGAATCTTGTGTTTGTGCTGATGAGTGCAAGATGAAAGGTTTGAGCAGCAGATCTCTCTTTTCAGCAACATGCATTTAATGTGACAATCATTTCAGTAAACATTAAGAAGCATTGGGAAAAAACACTATTCACTGAAACATTTGAAAATAAGGTGGAAATGAATATTATCATGAACACTTAATCACAGAAAATGGATCACCTTCAAGGACAAAGAACATTCTGGAAGAATTTGTGTATGGAAAGAAACTGCCCCTCAAAGAGTTAATGCACAAACTCTTATTGCTATTCCTGGAAAAGACATTCAGCTGAATTCTCTGTTCCTGAGACTAAGTGGTGACGTTGGGGCAGGATTCGTGGAATTCCACAACAGCAAAACTGGAGACCCACCTGGATCAATTCAGCGACCATTGAGGGGCTAGCACCAGTGCCACTTGGAACCTATCGATTCCTTTGAGAAACGGTGCGGATTCGCAATTGACACTCAGGAGGCTGACAAGCTGCACCTGCATATACACACTTTACTCCCCACGCATACTCATCTCAGCCAACAAGATGGCACTGTTTGCATTAGAGCATGCCCATCCCACTGATGGATTGGTTGGGGCCAGAGGGCACCTAGGGGGTGGCCTGGGGGGCATATGACCTATGGCCCTAAGTTCACAGTAGGAAAGCAGCAGTGTGCACAGCTGCATGGGTCCCTTGCAGGCCACAGTAATGGTGTTCTCTGCCCGTCCACCCAGACCCCACAGCCCACCTCTTGGCTGATCCTGCTACTCTCTCCAACCCTGACAGAAGTCCCCCAGCCAGCGGCATGACTGTCAGCAAACTATGACAATTTTGGACACTTTCTGTACCCCCTCTCTCTCCCTCAGCAGCCACGGCGCCTGTTTCATCCTACCGTTGGCGTGGGGTGTCAACCACGATGCTGCCTCCAGCGGGGACCGGAACAGGCGCCAATTCAGATTTTTGCCCATTGATTCTCTCACCAAAAATTCCGCTACCGGCGGTGGGCAACGGGGAATCCACCCCTTAACTTCAGAGTAATCATATGGCAGGAAGTTCAATATTTTCAGAAGCAACTGAAAGGTTACAACAGCTTGGCATCTCAACTGCAGCTTTGAAATGTAACAATGCAACTGCAACCGCCAAGAGAGCACGGTGGCGCAATGGGTTATCCCTGTTGCCTCACGGCGCAAGGTCGCAGGTTTGATCCCAGTTCTGGGTCACTGTCCGTGTGGCGTTTGCACATTCTCCCCGTGTTTGCGTGGGTTTCACCCCCACAACCCAAAGATATGCTGGTTAGGTGGATTGGCCACGCTAAATTGCCCCTTAATTGGAAAAAATGAATTGGATACTTTAAATTTATTGAAAAAAAACTGTGACCTCTAAACAATCTTTGAACATTCGCTCCACTGATACTGTAAGATAAAATTTAGGAATGTGTGATGGCAAAACATGTTTAAACTCTTCTTTAAGAGAGTGTTTTAAATTCCTTTTATAATACAGTGGCCCAAATATGAATGCCATTAGATTGTGGATTCACATGATTAAAAATTATGTTGGCAATATTACAATCTTAAGGTTTCCAAAACTGGAATCTGAGCACCAAACAGCTGGCGTCATTTCCAAGGGAAATAGATGGTCCCCAAAATTAGTGTAAAATTACTGTAAAAATCCAAGGAATCTTCCATTATTATTTATACTGTAATACATTAAAATGCACACAACCCTAAAATTATTTTTTACAAAATGCTCTGATATCCCTCGCAAAGAATTTCTAGTAACCCACAAGCACATAAGGACAGCCAGTCTCTGACATATAAATAATGCTTAATTGTTTCTTGATGTAGGATCAATAGAAAGAGCAGAATATATAATAATTAAACAATTCTTCTTCAGCGGGACACAGTGGAATACTTTAAGGAAAAACATCAATCAAAACTTGGCTGCCAACCGTTTGATTAGGCACAACGGTAGAATGTACTAGCTGGTCCTTCCTAATGCAGAGAGGTTCGATTATCCAAACTTTAATGTCCTGTTGAAACCTATTCCAATGTTTGAGGAAATGCTGCAGAAACCCAAAATACAGGAGAAAAGGTGCGATGGGTTTTGATTGAAGCTCATCTAACATCAGTGTTTTTACAAATGTGGTCCACCGCATTTCGACATACTTGGGTGACTTGCTTCTGGAGTAGGTTTGTGATGACTTGGATCATTGTACGAAGAAACAAAATATGAATTTCCTATTTACAGTTTGAAACTTTTACAACCTGGCCAGGAGAGCTTTCTTCATCAGATAAATAATAATAATAATCTTTCTGAGTGTCACAAGTAGGCTTACATTAACACTGCAATTAAGTCAGTGACTGATAAGTGACAAGTAACAGTTGTTCCACACAAGTGCCAGGCAATGACCACCTCCAACAAGATAGAATTCAACTCCTTCATATTCAATGGCATTACCATCGCTGTAGCCCCCACTATAAACAGTCTTGGGTTACCATTGACCAGAAACTGAACTCAACCAGCAATGCATACGCTGTGGTGACAAGAGCAGTTAGAGACTGGAAATTCTGAAGAGAGTAACTCACCTGCCGACTCTTCATAGCCTGTGTAAAATCTACAAGGCAGAAGTCAGGAGTGCGATGGAGTACTCTCCATTTGTTTGCTTGAGTGCAGCTCCAACAGTACTAAATAAGTTCAGCACCATCCAGGACAAATCAGCCCCCTTGATTGGCACCCCATCCACCACTGATGCACAGTGGCAGCAGTGTGTATCATCGATAGTATGTGCTGCAGCAATTCACCAAAATCTATTCAACGGCACTTTCCAAATCTGCAATCTCTACCATCGAGAAGGACAAAGGCAGCAGGTGCATGGGAACATCACCACTTACAAGAGATTTCTGACCATTGTCTTTTGAAGTAAGTAAGCAAGACAGGGGGTCGGAGTGCAAGGAAAATGATCTAATTAATGGGAAGAGCCAGGTCTGTAGCAGGTAGTTTAGATTTTAGTTTTGCTCGGTGCTTTGAGCTGAGCAGCAGCTTTTGCAAAAGACTGTCAGGTTAAAAAGTAGTCTGACACAGGCACAATGCATCTGTAGGTTGTTTCTTGACAGTATCTCTCCCTCTCTTCAAACAGTCTTTCCAAGAAATCTCTATTCAAGTGTACAGCAAGTATCCAGGGCTGAATTCTCCACTGTCGTGATTCTCTGTTTTGCCAGTAGCCCGGGGTTTCCCAACAGCATGGGGCTGCCCCATAATGGAAAAAAACATTGGCCAGCATGCGAAACAGAGACTCTGGACGGCATGCTGAACAGAAATCTGGTGCGGCGGGATGGAGAAACCTGTTCCCCATGTATGTTAACTTTATTTATCAATGCCTTTTGACGGGCGGGATTCTCCCCTACCCGGCGGGGCGGGGGGTCCCGGTGTAGCGGAGTGGTGCCAACCACTCCGGCGTCGGGCCTCCCCAAAGGCGTGGAATTCTCCGCACCTTTGGGGGCTAGGCCCACGCCGGAGCGGTTGGCACAACGCCGACTGGCGCCAAAACCGGCACCAACGGCCTTTGACGCCCAGCGCCGGGGCTGGCCGAAAGGCCTTCGCCGGTTCGCGCATGCGCCGGTGGTGACGTCACCACTGGAGCATGCGCGCTGGGGAATTCTCTTCCGCCTCCGCCATGGTGTAGGCCGTGGCAGCGGCAGAAGAGAAAGAGTGCCCCCAGGGCACTGGCCCGCCGAACGATCGGTGGGCCCCAATCGTCGGCCTGGCCACCGTGGGGGCACCCCCCGGGGTCCGATCGCCCCGTGCCCCCCCCCGGTCCCCGCGGGCCCGCTCGCGCCACCGCTCCCGCCGCCACCAGAGGTGGTTCAAACCTCGGCGGCGGGAGAGGCCTCCCAGCGGCGGGACTTCGGCCCATCGCAGGCCGGAGAATCGCCGCAGTGGGCTCGCCGCTCGACATGGCGCGAGCCCCGCCCCCGCCAATTCCCAGGTGGCGGAGAATTTCTGCCACGGCGGGGGCGGGATTTTCGGCGGCCCCGGGCGATTCTCCCGCCCTGCGTGGGGTCGGAGGATTTCGCCCGACATGTTTTGCTTCATTGGAGAGAAGGAAGCTATCAGTTAGAAGTTAAAGTGTTTCCTTTTATTGTTAAGAATTGTTTAACTGTTGAGCTATTTTAGTGATGTTAATGTAGTTTAATCCTGCGCAAATAATAAAGTTTGTTTTTAAAAGAACACATTCCTGACTTCCGGTTGCGGCTATGACTAGCTAAGCCGCACATTTGGAAGCTCCTGCAACAAAGGTGTTTTTGGGCCAATTGGAGGGCCCCAACGGCGCTGAAAAAACGAATCCCAGTGGGGGAAGGTCCCCTGAGGAGAACTAGACCGATTTTATGGTCGGTACCCGGAGTGGAGCGGCAAGAAAAACGGCAGCAGCTCCCCAAAAAAAGCGGGGGAAGAAAATCAAAATGGCGGCCGGCGGTGCATCGGAGGAGTGGAAGAAATGGGCGGAGGAGCAGCAGGCCGCTCTCCTCCGGTTTTTCACGGAGATGAAAGTGGAACTCTTAGAGTCCATGAACGCGACGGCCACCAGGTTGGTGGGAGCCCAGGCGATCCAAGAGGCGTCGATTAAAGATCTGCAGCAGGAGATGACCGCGAGGGAGGAGGAGGCCACAGTCATCGGGGAAAAGGTGGAGGTGCACGAGGCACTCCACATGAAGTGGCAGAGCCGCTTCGAGGAGCTGGACACTCGGATGAGGAGGAAAAATTTGAGGATCCTGGGCCTGGAAGAAGGCCTGGAGGGGTCGGATCTCCCGGGATATGTGGCGGAGATGTTGAGCTCCCTGATGGGGGAAGGGGCCGGTCCGGCGCCCCTGGAATTGGAAGAGGCATACCGGGTCATGGCCAGGAGGCCTAGGGCAAACGAGCCCCCGAGGGCGGTGCTGGTGCGGTTCCAGCGGCTAAGTGATCGAGAGAGAGTCCTGAGGTGGGCTAAAAGGGAGAAAAGCAGCAAGTGGCAGAACTCGACGGTAAGGGTGTACCAGGACTGGAGTGCGGAGGTGGCAAAGCGGCGGGCCCGGTACAACCGGACAAAGGCGGTGCTACACGCGAAAAAGATCAAATTTGGAATGCTGCAACCGGCGCGCTTGTGGGTCACCTACAAGGACCAACATCATTATTTCGAGTCCCCAGAGGAGGCCTGGACCTTTGTACAAGAGGAAAAGTTGGACACGAACTAAAACCTGGGAGCACCGGCGGTCGTAGCCGCCGGGGGACTCTTGATTGAGCAAGTGGCCCTTTTCTTTTTCAGGCCAGGTCGGAACTGGGTAACAGTTTCGTGGATTGTTTGGGGTGTTTTTTCTCGAACGGTTGACTTTTCTGAATATTTTGAAGGTTTCGAGTTGTTGGGTGTTTCTGTATATTTGTACTGTTGAAATCTCTATTGTGGGTCGTTGGCTTCTTATGGGGTGTTTTTTCCCGTTTCCAATTTCCCTTAGTTATTTACCCCTCTTACCCTTTTTCTTTGGGGGCTTGGGGGGGTTTTTTGTTCTTTTTTTCTTTTCGGGTTATGGTTATCTGCGGTTATTTATACTGTTTGATGGAGGGTGATGGTTGGGCACACTGTTAGTTGATAGTTAGTTAATTATTTTGTTATTTAAGTATGTAGTTAAGTATTTATGTATTTAGTTGCCATTGGGTATTTGTATTTATACCGTTAAGTTGGGGAGACGGGACGGGGGGGAGCGGGTTGATTATGCGGGTCTTTCTCGGGGGTTTTAAGGGGATCTTTCACGGGCGCAGATGGGGTGAACCGGGAGGAGTCGGAATGTGGCAGGAGCAGCCGGGTCAGCGGAGACCAGCTGACTCTCGGGAGTACGATGTGGGGTACATCGCGGCTAGGAGGGGTCCTGGCCAGGGGGGGGGGGGGGGGGAAGGGGGGGGGGGGCTGGGGGGGGACACCGGGTTGCTGCTGGAAAGACCAGGGACGAGAAGGGGAGAGCCGGGGGGGGGGGGGGGGGGGGGGGGGGCATCGCTATGGGAAGCGGGTCAGAAAAGAAGGGATGACCCGGGGCGAGCAAGGGACAAGACATGGCTAATCGACAGGGAGTAGGGACGGGTCGCTCTGCGACCCGATTGATCACGTGGAACGTAAGGGGGCTGAATGGGCCGGTCAAAAGATCAAGGGTCTTCTCACACCTGAAGGGACTGAAGGCTGATGTAGCAATGCTGCAGGAGACTCATTTGAGGGTAGCAGATCAGGTCCGCCTGAGAAGGGGGTGGGTGGGGCAGGTGTTCCACTCAGGCTTGGATATCAAGAACCGGGGGGTGGCGATTTTGGTGGGAAAGAGGGTGTCGTTTGTGGCGGCAGAGGTGGTGGCAGACAAGGAGGGCAGGTACGTGATGGTGAGGGGCCGGCTGCAGGGAGAGAATGTGGTACTGGTAAATGTGTATGCCCCGAACTGGGACGACGCGGGTTTTATGAGGCGCCTGCTGGGCCTCATCCCGGGACTGGAGGCAGGGGGCCTGATCATGGGAGGGGACTTTAATACGGTGTTAGACCCTGGGCTGGATAGATCGAGTTCCAGGACGAATAGGAGGCCGGCAGCGGCAGAGGTGTTAAGGGGGTTCATGGAGCAGATGGGAGGGGTAGACCCATGGAGATTTGGTAGGCCTAGGGCGAGGGAGTATTCTTTTTTCTCCCACGTCCACAGAGTGTACTCTAGGATCGATTTTTTCGTATTGAACAGGGGGCTGATACCGAGAGTGCAGGACACGGAGTACTCGGCCATTGCGATATCGGACCATGCACCACATTGGGTGGACGTGGACATGGGGGAGGCGCGGGACCAACGCCCGTTGTGGCGCCTGGATGTAGGGCTGTTGGCGGACGAAGAGGTGTGCAGAAGGGTGAGAACGGGCATTGAGAACTATCTGGGTACGAATGACACAGGTGAGGTGCAGGTGGGGACGGTCTGGGAGGCCTTGAAAGCAGTGATTAGAGGAGAGCTGATCTCCATAAGGGCACACAGAGAGAGGAAGGAGAGGCAGGAAAGGGAGAGGCTGGTGGGGGAGCTCCTAGAAGTAGATAGGAAATATGCGGCGGCGCCAGAGGAGGGGCTATTAAGGGAGCGGCGTAGCTTGCAGGCCAGGTTCGACCTACTGACCACTAGGAAGGCGGAAATGCAGTGGAGAAGGGCGCAGGGTGCGGCGTATGAGTACGGGGAAAAGGCGAGCAGGATGCTGGCACACCAGCTTCGTAAGCGAGATGCAGCCAGAGAGATTGGGGGAGTGAGAGAGAGGGGTGGGGATGTAGTGCAGAAGGGGCAAGAGGTGAATAGGGTCTTTAGGGACTTCTATAGGGAATTGTATAGGTCTGAACTGCCGAAGAGGAGAGGGGGAATGAAGAACTTTCTCGACAAATTGGGGTTCCCAAAGGTACAGGAGGAGCTGGTGGAAGGGTTGGGGGCGCCGATAGAGCTGCAGGAGCTAATTAAAGGGATAGGCCAGATGCACGCGGGGAAGGCGCCGGGGCCGGATGGGTTCCCGGTGGAGTTTTACAGGAAATTTATGGACTTGGTGGGTCCAGTGCTGGTGCGAGCCTTCAATGAGGCGCGCGAGGGGGGGGTACTGCCCCCAACAATGTCGCAGGCCCTGATCTCCTTGATTTTGAAGCGGGACAAGGACCCGGTCCAGTGCGGGTCCTACAGGCCCATCTCCCTCCTGAATGTTGACGCCAAGCTGTTAGCAAAGGTCCTGGCAACCAGGATAGAGGACTGTGTGCCAGGGGTAGTCCATGAAGACCAGACGGGGTTCGTGAAGGGACGCCAACTTAACACAAATGTCCGGAGATTGTTAAATGTGATTATGATGCCAGCAGTGGAAGGGGAGGCGGAGATAGTGGTAGCGCTGGACGCGGAGAAGGCATTTGACAGGGTGGAGTGGGAATACTTGTGGGAGACGTTGGAAAGGTTTGGGTTTGGGGAGGGATTTATCAAGTGGGTAAAACTGCTCTATTCAGCTCCGATGGCAAGTGTGGTAACAAACGGGAGGAGGTCAGAATATTTTGGGCTCCATCGAGGTACTAGGCAGGGATGTCCCCTATCTCCCTTACTCTTTGCATTAGCGATTGAGCCGTTGGCGATGGCACTGAGGGGTTCAGGGGGGTGGAGAGGACTGACAAGGGGAGGGGAGGAACATCGGGTCTCGCTCTATGCGGATGATTTGTTGTTGTATGTGGCAGACCCGGAGGGGGGAATGCCGGAGGTAATGGGGATACTAGCGGAGTTCGGGGACTTTTCGGGATATAAATTAAATCTGGGGAAAAGTGAGGTCTTTGTAATACACCCGGGAGACCAAGGGGAGGGAATTGGGAGGCTCCCCTTCAAAAGAGCAGTTAAAAGTTTTAGGTATTTGGGGGTGCAGGTGGCAAAGAACTGGGGGACCCTCCACAAGTTGAACTTTTCCAGACTGGTGGAACAGATGGAGGAGGAGTTTAAGAGGTGGGACATGGTGCCGCTGTCGCTGGCAGGGAGGGTGCAGTCAGTTAAAATGACGGTCCTCCCGAGGTTCTTGTTTTTGTTCCAGTGTCTGCCCATCTTCCTCCCCAGGGCCTTTTTCAAGAAGGTAACGAGTTGTATCATGGGGTATGTGTGGGCACATGGCACCCCGAGATTGGAGCGGAGTAGAGATAGTGGAGGGCTGGCGTTACCCAACCTTTCAGGATATTACTGGGCGGCAAATACAT
The DNA here is from genome assembly GCF_902713615.1 of Scyliorhinus canicula. Classification (NCBI taxonomy): domain Eukaryota; kingdom Metazoa; phylum Chordata; class Chondrichthyes; order Carcharhiniformes; family Scyliorhinidae; genus Scyliorhinus; species Scyliorhinus canicula. The sequence goes on from NC_052154.1 coordinate 159,722,870, forward strand.
CGATGGTACGAAAGTGGATGATGGAAGGGGAGGGGGCAGCCTGGAAGCGCATGGAGAGGGCGTCCTGCGGCAACATAAGCTTAGGGGCACTGGTAACGGCACCATGGCCGCTCCCTCCCACGAGGTATACCACGAGCCCGGTGGTGGCGGCCACCCTCAAGATCTGGGGGCAGTGGAGGCGACACAGGGGGGAAGTGGGAGGTCTGATAGGGGCACCACTAAGAGGGAACCACAGATTTGCGCCGGGAAACACAGGAGGGGGATTCCAGAGCTGGCAGAGGGCGGGTATTAGACAACTGAGGGACTTGTTTATAGAGGGGAGGTTTGCGAGCCTGGGAGAGCTGGAGGAGAAATTTGGGCTCCCCCCGGGGAACACGTTCAGGTACCTCCAAGTGAAGGCATTTGCCAGACGACAGGTAGAGGGGTTCCCCGCGCTCCCCGACAGGGGGGTGAGTGATAGGGTGCTATCAGGGGTCTGGGTCGGGGAGGGGAAGATCTCGGACATCTATAAGATTATGCAGGAGGTGGAGGAGGTACCAGTAGAGGAGCTGAAAGATAAGTGGGAGTTAGAGCTGGGGGAACAGATAGAGGACGGGACATGGGCAGACGCCCTGGAGAGGGTCAACTCGTCGTCGTCATGTGCGAGACTAAGTCTCATTCAATTTAAGGTACTGCATAGAGCCCACATGACGGGGACAAGGATGAGTCGGTTTTTCGGGGGTGAAGACAGGTGTATTAGATGTTCGGGAAGCCCTGCGAATCATGCACATATGTTTTGGGCATGTCCGGCACTGGAGGAGTTCTGGAAGGGGGTGGCAGGGACGGTGTCGAGAGTGGTGGGGTCCAGGGTCAAGCCAGGATGGGGACTTGCGATCTTCGGGGTTGGGGTGGAACCGGGGGTACAGGAGGCGAGGGAGGCTGGAATATTAGCCTTTGCGTCCTTGGTGGCTCGGAGGAGGATCTTGATTCAGTGGAGGGACGAAAGGCCTCCGAGTGTTAACACCTGGTTAAATGACATGGCAAACTTCATCCAATTGGAAAGGATCAAATTAGCCCTGAGAGGGTCGGTGCAGGGGTTTTCCAGGCGATGGCAACCCTTCCTAGACCTCTTGGATCAGAGATAGAAACTGAGGCCGTGACAGCAGCAACCCGGGAGGGGAGGGGAGGGCGGGAGGGAGGGGGGAGGAGGGGGGACAAAGACGAAGGAAGTACGGTAGCGGTGGTGGCACGGGCAAGGCCTGCCCGAGGACGCTGCTAGAAATGATAAGTTGGTCTGACTGTCGGTTCGCCGGCGGGGGAGGGGTGGGGGGGGGGGTGGGGGGGACGCGCGGGTAGGGGGGGGGGAGACTTCTTTCTTTTTCTTGTTAAGTAGGGGGGTTTGACTTTGTTGTGTTATAATTTAAATGTGAATGTAGGGGGGGTTAAAATGTTTGTATTTTGAAAAATTCAATAAAAATTATTTAAAAAAAAAAAAAAGAACACATTCCTATTTGTCATTAGAATCACTGCTGGAGCAAAGTATCATTTCCTTACAGATTAACAAATGTAAAAGTGTTTGGGGTTCTAGTCTGGAATCCTATCATATGTTGGGGTCTGGTCTGGGATCTTAATGTGCTGCATTAAGGACCGTAAGAATAATACAATATTGCTTCCCACTGTGATCATTAACTGCTGGTAGGCTTCTCATACTGCCCTGAACATACCCTAGCCACATTAATTCAAATGTTACTGATATAATTGCCTAGCACAATTATAAAAGTGGCTCAGGAATTTAATAGCAAAAGATCTTCCTGTGGTAGAACCATCATGTACTTCAATGCAAGGATAAATCAGTGGAGTTGTAAGCCGAATATTTAATTGAAACTGATCTGGCAAAAAAGGGGTGTATCTTGTCCTAAAATGACGACAACTATGTCAGGAAGCAGAGGAAGTTCCATTTGATCTGTATTTGTATTGCTGGCTGTTAGAAATAAGGGGCGGAGAGGGCAGCACAGTGGCGCAGTAGCCCTGTTGCCTCAAGGCGCCGAGGTCCCAGGTTTGATCCCGGCTCTAGGTCACTGTCCGTGAGGAGTTTGCACATTCTCCCTGTGTTTGCGTGGGTTTCGCCCCCACAACCCAAAGAGGTGCAAGGTAGGTAGATTGAACACACTAAAAATTGCCCCTTAATCGGAAAAAACAAATTGGGTACGCTAAATTTATTTTAAAAAATAAATAAGGGGCGGGATTCTCTGACCCCCCGCCGGGTCAGAGACTCGCCGGGGGCCGGCGCCAATCCCTCCCCCGCCGTATCCTGAAATCTCCGGCACCAGAGATTCGTCAGGGGCGGGAATCGCTCCGCGCCTGTCGGCGGGCCCCCCCCCTCCGCCAATTCTCCGGCCCGCGTTGGGCCGAAAACCGCCGCTGTCATGCCGGTCCCGCCGGCGTGAATCAAACCACCTACCTTACCGGCGGGACCAGGCGGCGCGGGCGGGCTCCAGGGTCCTGGGGGGGGGGGGGGGCGATCTGGCCCTGGGGGGTGCCCCCATGGTGGCCTGGCCCGCGATCGGGGCCCACCGATTGGCGGGCGGGCCTGTGCCATGGGGCACTCTTTTCCTTCCGCCTTCGCCATAGTCTTCACGATGGCGGAGGAGGAAGTGACCCCCTCGCATGCGCATGCACGGGGATGACGTCAGCAACCGCTGACGCTCCGGCGCATGCGTGGACTTCCGCCGGCCGGCGAAGTCCCATCGGCCCCAGCCGGCGTGGCACCAATGGCCGTTCCCACCGGCCGGCGAGGCGCCAACCACTCCAGTGCGGGCCTATCCCCTCAATGTTAGGGCTTGGTCCCTAAAGGTGTGGAAACTCCTGCACCTTTGGGGCGGCCCGACGCCGGAGTGGTTCACGTCGCTCCATCCTGCCGGAACCCCCAGCCCCGCCGGGTAGGGGAGAATCCCGCCCAAGGTATAGATTTAAGTGAGTTTAATTGAGTGTTTCTGAAAGTAAAAAATCTGTTTAGTTTTATGTTAAGCAAAGGTGTTTGCAGGTGTGGGTTTTTTTGGGGAGAAGTAACCGAGGCAGGGAATACCAGTTTAAAAGACTGGGATACAAAAGAGAGATCTAAGATGCTGAAACAAGTGCTGATGGTGAAACAACCACCTCCAACCGAAACCCCAGGAACAACTGAGGAAAGGGATGTGGAGGCATTCTTTATTACGTTTGAGAAGGTGGTTAAGCAAATGAAATGGCCTAAAGAAATCTAAACATTGCTCTTACAGAGTAGTTTGGCGGATAGAACTCATGAGGTTTATGTATTGCTGAGAGATGATGGGCGGGTTTCTGTGATCACCCCCGACTGGCCGGAGAATCCACATTGGCTCAAATCGGGGACGGTGCTGCTTTTGCGATGCTCTGCCCCCTCCAAAACAGCGTACTCTAGGAGTATGCCGCACGTAGTCGGGACGGCCTCAGGACGTTATCTGAGGCCCTCCCCCCGATACTCCGCCTCCGATGGGCCGAGTTCCCGATGGCGCCGATCGTGTGTGATATTTAATTTCGGGAACTCAGCCTGGCGGTTGCGGACTAAGTCCAGTGCCACCACAGTCGGGGAGGAGCCGATCCGCGGGCATTGGGCGCTTTGGCGGGGCCTGGGGCACTAGTGAGGGGTGGTCCGGTGGTGGCGAGCCAGGCCAAAGAGGTCACTTTTTGGCAGGCCAGGTCCACGCGCGGCTGGCGCCATGTTGCACGGCCGCTGAAGCCCACCGCCATGCGCATGCGCAGCCACGGACCCAGCAATTCTCCAGCTGTATAAGGCTATATTGAGTGTGTATGAATTAGTCCCTGAGGCATACAGCAGACATTTCAAAATACAAGGTAACAGCCCAGACAGACCTATATTGAATTTGACAGGGTAAAGGCAGATTATTATTTGAATGGGTGCAAGTTGAGAGAGGAAGTTGACACAGCAAGACCTTGATGTCCTCTTGCATCAGTTGCTGACAGTAAGCACGCAGATAGAGCAGACAGTAAACAAGGCAACTAGTATGTTGGCCTTCATTGCAAGAGGATTTGAGTACAGGAATAGGGATGTTTTACTACAATTGTTTCGGACCTTGGTGAGGCCACACCTGGTGTATTGTGTGCAGTTTTGGTTTCTTTATCTAAGGAAGGACGTTCTTGCTATGGAGGGAGTGCTGTGACGGTTTACTAGGCTGATTCCTGGGATAGCGGGACTGTCACATGAGGAGAGACTAAGTCTGTTAGGATTATATTCATTGGAGTTCAGAAGAGTGAGGGGAGGATCTCAATGAAACTTATACATTTCTAACAGGATTAAACTGAGTAGATTCAGAAAGAATGTTTCCGATGGTGCATTGCAGGACTAGGGTAAGGGATAAACATTTTAGGACTGAGGTACGGAGAAGTTTCTTCACCCAGAGGATGGTGAATCTGTGGAATTCACGACAACAAAAAGTAGTTGAGACAAAAACATTGTGTAATTTCAAGTAAATTAGATAAAGGGCTGGATTCTCAGCACCCCGACGGTGAAATCGTGTTCAGCACTGTGGCGGAGAATCCAGTTTCACACATGAAATCGGGACCGGCACCAGTTCCGCGATTCTCCATCCCCAGAAAAGCAGAGTATCCGGGGAGTTCGCTGCGCCGCGTATCCACCAGCTGCAGCCATTGCTGGAGGCCCGCCCGCTATTCTCCGCCCCCAACTGGCCGAAGTCTCAATGGCGTATTTCTAATGTGGGCCAGCCTTTCGGGATACTCGCGAGGTAGCTGCAGGCTCAGCCGCAGCCGCCATAGTCGGGGTCGGGCCGATTGGAGGGCAGGGGGGCCTCATACGGGACTGAATCTTTATTGTGCGGGCGATCCGGACCAGGTGAGCAGCCGATCGAGGGCACTATTTCTGTGGTCCAGGCCCGTGGTCTGAGTCCGCCATGGAGCACAGCGCGGCCGCTGGAGTCCACCGCCATGCGCATGCGCAGCCTCTGATCCGGAAGTGCGGGGGGACGTATCGGCAGCTGGAGCTGCGAGCTCCATGATAACCGCATGCCAGCCCCCTACAAGACGGTGAATCTGTGGCCTTTTGATGGCAGTTTTTCTGGCGCTAAGGCCACAGGTTTCAGGACAACGTGCGGGTATAGTGCCTGAAACGGAGGATCCAGCCCATAGTTTTTGGGGCAAAATGGATCAAGTGATATGGGAGGAGAACGGAGCCAATGGGCTCTGTTATTCTGTTCATCTTTCATCTCCAGCGGCATTGGTGAGGGCCTGCATTGCACCTTGTCGATGGCAGGCAGAGCTGCTGTGTGTGAGTGATGGATAGAGTGAATTATTGTGGAAGGGATGCCAATCAAGCAGCCTGCTGCATTGTCCTGGATGGTATCAAGATGTTTTTGTTGTTGGAACTGCACTCAGCCAGCAAGGGGAAAGTATCCCATCACATACCTGACTTGTGCTTTGTAGTTTGTGTACATCGTTTGGAATTGAGGATTCCAAGCCCCGAAACTGCTATTGTTGCCACAGTATTTATATAGCTGTAAAATCTTCAATCCTATCTGAGTTAAAGAAGCTTAACCCAATCAAAGAAACTGACTGTTTGCTCAATCCAGTCATGCTGCTGTAACAGAAGGAAAACAGGAAAGTGGTTGGCAACATTAGCGAAAGCGACAAATTCTGATCTGTTCCAAATGCCAGGGACAGTTCTTTTCCACCAATAGAGGAGACCTGTAGAACTTGCAAATCTGTGTAAGTAACATCCAACTTTAGCACAGCAAAATCTTCGAATGGCATCATGTCACTCAGAGCATGATGGAGTCGAGAAAGGATCCAATGCACAGGATTTTTCAGTTAATCTTTCATCCCGAGTTAATCAAGGAGGACAATCTGAAAACAAAAACACTCTTCTTCGAAATCAATGAGATTTTGTAAACTGGAACAGTCTTCTACATTCTGTGCCATTGCTAGAGTATATATTTTTGGTCAAGTATTGCTCTAAAAACCAGCTGCCAAACAGGCAATGAACAAAGAACAAAGAACAAAGAAAAGTACAGCACAGGAACAGGCCCTTCGGCCCTCCAAGCCTGTGCCGAGCATGTTGTCCGTCTAAACTAAAATCTTCTCCACTTCCTGGGTCCATACCCCTCTATTCCCATCCTATTCATGTATTTGTCAAGATGCCCCTTAAATGTCACTATAGTCCCTGCTTCCACCACCTCCTCCGGCAGCGAGTTCCAGGCACCCCTACCCTCTGTGTAAAAAACATGTCTCATACATTTCCTCTAAACTTTGCCCCTCGCACCTTAAACCTATGCCCCCTCGTAATTGCCCCCTCTACCTTGGGAAAAAGCCTCTAATTATCCACTCTGTCTATGCCCCTCATAATTCTGACTATCCACTCTGTTTATGCCCCTCAAAATTTTGTATACCTCTTATCAGGTCACCCCTCAACCTCCGTCGTTTCAGTGAGAACAGACCGAGTTTATTCAACCTCTCTTCATAACTAATGCCCTCCATACCAGGCAACATCCTGGTAAATCTCTTCTGCACCCTCTCTAAAGCCCCCTCTAAAGGCTTGATGCATTGCTGTGAGAGGGAAAGGAAATGGAGTAAGGTACTTCACAGAAACGTCGAGTAGGGTAAAATCGAGAATGGCAGGCAGGACTGTTGTGCTGAGTGCCATGTAGAAGCATAAGGGCAGAACACCAGAACATGGAACATCACCGCAAGACTCCCACAATCCCAGCTTGGAAATACGTGGAATGCTTCATCATAACAGGGGTGAAAAACTGGAGAACCCCTCCCCAGAGGTCTCTGTGAATGTCTCGACACAACACGAACAGCAGTGATTCAAGAAGGATCATAACCTCAAGGAGAATTAGAATTTGCGTAAATGCATCATAGAATCATGGAATTTAAAGTGCAGAAGGTGTCAGCTTTGCCCACATCTCATGAGCGAATAGATGAAAAATTTGCTGAAAGTATTTCTTCATTGATCCCACCTTCAGTTCCTGGCCTATCCATTGAACTGTCCCCTTGATTATCAGCATTATTTTGATTGCTTGGAGGAGCTTTCTGTGATTCTACATAAACACAAAAATACAAAACAGTGTAAACACATTGTATAAAGGAACAGGAACTACAGTAATGGTGCATTTAGTTAATAGTGAATGAGTACATATGTATTTAGCTCAGCTCATTGCATCTTTATCTGAGGAGAGTTTTACTATTTCTCATATAGGTGTTGCATCAATAACTTAATAATGATGCAAAATGACATCTTACTTTTAATAATAACTGCTGGTAGGCTTATATTGCTGCCCTGAATATACTTCAGTCTCCTGCAACAGAATTCCCCACTTTGGAGGCCATGCCTCGTGGCGGGAAGGGAAGTCGGGGTGATTTTCGCTGGAGAGTGTCAGAACCTTACAGACACAATTTGTGGTGTTCAGCTCATTTATTATGCATGTGTGAGGAACACATCAAATCCCATGGATTTTCCTGCCACGCCATCACCTCATTGCGCCAATATCTTGGTGCCATATTTAAATGCTTCAACACAGCTAATCATTCTTCAACTCTGCTCCTTGACTCACCTTCAGTTCCTGGCTTACTTTTGTCTTTTATCTCATCCGATGAATTTTCCGATGGATTAAAATCACTGCTTTGATCACTTGAAGGTGTTTGCTCTGAATCTACATGAACACAAACATTCATAACATAAACACATTGTACAAAACAGCAGGAAATACAGTAATGATGCATTTGGTTAATAGTGAAAGAATACATATGTATTTAGCTCACCTCGTTACATCTTTATCTAAGGAGAAATATTATTATTTTGCAGAGAGTTTTCGTGTCAATATCTTTGTACCCATGGAAAATTACATCTTACTTTTGATAATAATTGCTGGTAATTTTCTATCGTTGCCCTGAATATACCTCAACCTCCTGCAACTGGAGGGAGGGGAAGTCGGGGTGACTTTCGCTGGAGAGTGACGCAGCTGAACCTGCAAACCCTGTGGTGTTCAGCTCATTAATTATACATGTGTGAGGGGCAGCATGGTGGTGCTGTGGTTCGCACTCCTGCCTCATGGCGCTGAGGTCCCAGGTTTGATCCCGGCTCTGGGCCACTGTCTGTGTGGAGTTTGCACATTCTCACCTTGGTACCACAACCCAAAGATGTGCAGGGTAGGTGGATTGGCCACACCATATTTCCCCTTAATTGGAAAAAATTAATTGGGCACTCTAATTTTTTTTTTGTTTTAATTATACATGTGTGAGGAAAGCATCAAATCACATTGAGTTGTCCTGCCACACCATCACCTCATAGCGCCAATATTTAAATGATACCACACAGCCAATCACTCTTCCAGTCTGCTACTTCATTCACCTCAAAAAACAATACAGAACATGAACAAGCCCTTCGGCCCTCCAAGCCTGTACCAGTCATAATACCACCCTTGGCAAAAACCCTCAGCACTTCTTAGTGCTGTATCCCTCGATACCCATCCTATCCATGTATTTGTCAATATGCCTTTTGAATACCGTTAATGTATCTGCTTCGACAACCTCCCCTGGCAGGCACTCACCATCCTCTGCGTAAAAAAACCTGCCTCACACATCTCCTCTAAACTTTGGCCCACGGACCTTAAACCTATGCCCAGTAGTGACTGACTTCTCCACCCTCGGAAAGAGTGCCTGCCCATCCACTCTATCCATGCCTCTCATAATCTTGTAGGCCTCTATCAGGTCACCCCTCCACCTGCATTGCTCTAATCAAATCAGTTTGAGTCTATTCAGCCTCTCCTCATAGCTAACATGCTCCAGACCAGGTAATATCCTGGTAAACATCCTCTGCACCCTCTCCAAAGCCTCCACATTCTTCTGGTAGTGTGGTGACCAGAATGTGCGCAATATTCCAAGTGCGGCCTTATCAAGGTTCTAGAACTGGAGCATGACTTGCCAGCTTTTCTACTCGGTGCCCCGTCCAATGAAGGCAAGCATTTTATGTGTTTTATTGACTACTTTGTCTACTCGCGTTGCCACTTTCAAAGGTCTATGGACCTGTACACCCAGATCGTTCTGACTATATTCCGAATTATTTTGCATTTTACTGTATATTGCCCCTTTATGTTAGATCTACCAAAATGCATTACCTCACATTTATCCGGATTAAACTCCATATGCCATTTCTCTGCCCAAGTCTCCAACCTATCTATCACCTGCTCTTTCCTCTGACAGTCCTCAACACTATCTGCCACTCCACCAACCTTGGTGTCATCCGCGAACTTACTAATCAGACCAGTTACATTTTCCTCCAACTGATTTATGTATACGACAAATAACAGAGGCCCCAGCACAGATCCCTGTGGAACACGACTAATCACAACCTTCTACTCAGAAAAACACCCTTCTACTGCTACCCTCTGCCTTCTGTGGCCGAGCCAGTTTTGTACCCATCTTGTCACCTCACCTCTGATCCCGTGTAACTTCACCTTTTGTACCAGTCTGCCAGGAGGCACCTTGTCAAATGCTTTACTCAACAACATCCAGCGCTCTCCCCATATCAATCATTTTTGTCACCGCCTCAGAAAACCCGATCAAGTTGGTGAGGCACGATCTCCCCTTCACAAAACCATGCTGCCTTTCACTAATGAGTCCATTTGTTTCCAAATGGGTATAAATCCTGTCCCTGAGAATTCTCTCCAATAATTTACCTACTAGCAATGTGAGGCTCACCCGCCTATAGTTTCCTGGATTTTCCGTGGTACCTCTCTTAAATAGCAGTACCAGTTTAGCTAATGTCCAGTCCTCTGGGACCTCACCTGTAGCTAATGAGGATACAAAGATGTCAGTCAAGGCCCCAGCAATTTCGTCCCTTGCTTTCCTCAGTAATCTGGGATAGGTTGTATCAGGCCCAGGAGACTTATCTACCTTAATGTCTTTTAAAACTTCCAATACCTCCTCCTTTTTGATGTCAATATGACCCAGAGTATCCACACACCCTACCCAAGAATCAACTTCCACAAAATACCTTTCTTTGGGAACACTGATGCAAAGTACTCATTTAGTACCTCGCGAATTTCCTCTGGATCAATCCATCGATTTCCCCCACTGTCCTTAAGTGGTCCAATCCTTCCCTATGCCACCCTCTTATTTTTTGCATATGAATAAAAAGCTTTTGGATTCACCTTAATCCTACTTGCCAAGAACTAGTCCTGGACTAGGGTAAGGGATTAACATTTTAGGACTGAGGTACGGAGAACGTTATGCCACCAGAAGATGGTGAATCTGTGGAATTCACTACCACAAATGGTAGTTGAGGCAAAAACATTGTGTAATTTCAAGTAAATTAGATAAAGGGCTGGATTCTCTGCACCCCGACGGTGAAATCGTGTTCAGCACTGCGGCGGAGAATCCAGTTTCACGCATGAAATTGGGATCGGCGCCGGTTCCGCGATTTTCCGGCCCCTGAAAAGCGGTGTACACGGGCAGTCCGCTGCGCCGCGTATCCACCAGCTACGGCCATTGCTGAAGACCCACCCCGCTATTCTCCACCCCCGACCGGCCGAACTGTCAACGCCGTATTTCTAATGTGGCCTTGCCATTCGGAACACTCATGAGGTAGCTGCAGGTTCAGTCCGTGGCCGACATAGTTAGGGGTGGGCCGATTGGCGGGCGGGGCCTCAATGGGACTGAGTCATAATTGTGCGGGCGATCCAGATCGGACGAGCGGCAGATCGAGGGCACTATTTCTGCGGTCCAGGTCCGCGGTCTCAGTCCGCCATGGAGCATGGTGCAGCCGCTGGAGTCCACCGTCTTGCGCATGCGCAGCCTCTGATCCGGAAGTGCGGGGGGCCGTATCGGCAGCTGGAGCTGCGAGCTCCATGATAGCTGTGTGCCAGCCCCCTGCAAGACGGTGAATCTGTGGCCTTTCGATGGCAGTCTTTCTGGCGTTAAAGCCACAGGTTTCAGGACAAAGTGCGGGCATAGTCCCTGAAATGGAGAATCCAGCCCGTAGTTCTTGGGGCTAAACGGATCAAGTGATATGGGGGGAGAAAGGAGCCGATACACAGGATTATTCTGTTCGTCTTTAATCTCCAGCAGCATTGGTGAGGGCCTGTATTGCACCATGTCGATGGCAGGCACTGCTGCTGTGCGTCTGTGATGGATAGAGTGAATTATTGTGGAAGGGATGCCAATCAAGCTGGCTGCTGCGTTGTCCTGGATGGTATCAAGATGTTTGTGTTGTTGGAGCTGCACTCAGCCAGCAAGGGGAAAGTATCCCATCACACACCAAGGGCGGGATTTTCCGCGAACAAGCGGGGCGGGCCACTCCGGCGCCGAGGAGTGGCATGAACCACTCCGGCGTCGGGCCGCCTCGAAGGTGCGGAAACGTCCGCACTTTCAGGGGCTTGGCCGGCGCCGAAGTGCCTCCGCCGGCTGCCGCAAGTTGACGCATGCACGGGAGCACCAGCATATGCTGCCATCATCCCAGCGCTTGCGCAAGGGGATTCTTCTCTGCACCGGCCAGGGCAGAGGTTGACAACGGCCGGAGCGGAGGGAAAGAGTGCCCGCACAGCACAGGCCCACCCGCGGATCGGTGGGCTCTGATCGCAGGCCAGGCCAGCGTGGGGGCACCTCCCGGGGCCAGATCCCCCTGCGCCCCCCCCCTCCCACCCCCACACGAGGACCCCGGAGGATACCCACGCTTCCAGGTCCCACCGGTAAGTACCTGTTCTAATTTAGGTTGGCGGGATCGGCTGGAAACGGACGGCCACCTGGCCCATTGCAGGCCGGACAATCGCCGGGGCCACTGCCAGTGGCCGCCGACCAGCACGCGCGATTCTAACCCGTCGGGGGTCAGAGAATCCCGCCCTATATATATTTTTGGTCAAGTATTGCTGGAAAAGCCACCTGCCAAACAGGCAATGAGTGCCATGTAGAAGCAGAAGGGCAGAATACCCGAACATGGAACACCGCAAAACTCCCACAATCCCAACTTGGAAGAATGTTGCCGTTGCTTCATCGTAACAAGGGGTGAACACCTGGAGAACCCCTTCCCAGAGAGCTCTGTGGATGTCTCTACACAACACAAACAACAGTGATTCAAGAAGGATCACCACCTCAAGGAGAATTAAGAATTAGCATAAATGCATCATAGAATCATGGAATTCACAATGCGGAAGGTGTCAAATTTGCCCATATCTCATGAGCGAATAGATGAAAAATTTGCTAAAAGTATTTCTTTCATCATTGATCCCACCTTCAGTTCCTGGCCTATCCATTGAACTGTCCCTTTGATTTTCAGCATTATTTTGATTGCTTGAAGGGGTTTTCTGTGATTCTACATAAACACAAAAATACAAAACAGTATAAACACATTGTATAAAGGAACAGGAACTACAGTAATGGGGCATTTAGTTAACAGTGAATGAATACATATGTATTTAGCTCAGCTCATTGCATCTTTATCCGAGCAGAGATTTACTATTTCTCAGTTAGGTGTTGCATCAATAACTTAATAATGATGCAAAATTACATCTTACTTTTAATAATAACTGCTGGTAGGCTTCTATTGCTGCCCTGAATATACTTCAGTCTCCTGCAACAGAATTCCCCCTTTTGGAGGCCTTGTGGCGGGAAGAGAAGTCGGGGTGATTTTCGCTGGAGAGTGTCAGAACCTTACAGACACAATCTTGTGGTGTTCAGCTAATTTATTATGCATGTGTGAGGAACACATCAGATCCCATGGATTGATTCTCCCACGCCATCACCTCATTGCGCCAATATCTCGGTGCCATATTTAAATGTTACCACACAGCCAATCATTCTTCAACTCTGCTCCTTGACTCACCTTCAGGGCGCGATTCTCCCAAAACGGGAGAAATCGTAAAGCTGCCGTAAAACCCGGGCGGGTTTTACGGCAGCGCGCCCCTTCCCGACCAGGGACCGATTCTGGTCCCCGGTCGGGGCTAGCAGCCCGACGCCGTAGGCTCCGGCAAGACGGGCTTAATGAAAATCGTTAAGCCCGCTTGCCGGAGTTAGCGCCGGCTGACGCGTCATATGACGTCAGCCGCGCATGCGCAGTTTGGAAGACTCCAACCCGCGCATGCGCGGGTGACGTCATCGCGTTTTGCGCAAAACCCGCGCATGCGCGGGCCGGGTTGCCCCTCAGCCGCCCCGCAGTATCCATTCGCGGGCATCGGGCCCGCTGGGCACCGATTGCGGGCCCATGGCACCCTTGGCACGGCCGTGGTACGGCCGTGCCAATCGGTGCCATGGTTATTAATAGCGAGTTTGTGACGCCGTTTTTACGAACGGCAAGACCAGGTGTGTTTGCCGTTCGTAAAAACGGCGGAAAGGGCTGGGACTTCGGCCCATCTAACAGCTGAGAATCGCTGCCGGCCGTAAAAAAACGGCGGCAGCGATTCGGGTCGGGACTTCGGCGGGGGGGGGGGGGGGGGGAGAATAGCGGGAGGGCGGCAAAAATGTCGGGAAGGCCCTCCCGCTATTCTCCCACCCGTCGTGGGGGGCGGAGAATTTCGCCCTCAGTTCCTGGCTTACTTTTGTCTTTTATCTCATCCGGTGAATTTTCCGATGGATTATATTCACTGTTTTGATCACTTGAAGGGGTTTGCTCAGAATCTACATGAACACAAAAATGCAAAACATAAACACATTGTACAAAGGAGCAGGAAATACGGTAATGACGCATTTGGTTAATAGTGAAAGAATACATATGTATTTAGCTCACCTCGTTACATCTTTATCTAAGGAGAAATATTATTATTTTGCAGAGAGTTTTCGCGTCAATATCTTCGTACCCATGGAAAATTACATCTTACTTTTGATAATAGTTGCTGGTAATTTTCTATCGTTGCCCTGAATATACCTCAGTCTCCTGCAACTGGAGGGAGGGGAAGTCGGGGTGACTTTCACTGGAGAGTGACGCAGCTGAACCTGCAAACCCTGTGGTGTTCAGCTCATTAATTATATATGTGTGAGGGGCAACATGGTGGTGCTGTGGTTAGCACTCCTGCCTCATGGCGCTGAGGTCCCAGGTTCGATCCCGGCTCCGGGTCACTGTCTGTGTGCAGTTTGCACGTTCTCCCCTAGTTGATGTGGGTTTTACCCCTACAACCCAAAGATGTGCAGGGTCGGTGGACTGGCTATGCTAAGTTGCCCCTTAATTGGAAAAAAATAATTGGGCACTCTCAATTTAGTTTTTAAAAATTATACACATGTGAGGAACACATCAAATCACATTGAGTTATCCTGCCACACCATCACCTCATAGTGCCAATATTTAAATGGTACCACACAGCCATTCACTCTTCCAGTCTGCTCCTTCATTCACGTCAAAAAACAATACAGCACAGGAACAGGCCCTTCGGCCCTCCAAGCCTGTACCAGTCATAATACCACCCTTGGCAAAAACCCTCAGCACTTATCCTGCCGTATCCCTCGATACCCATCCTATCCATGTATTTGTCGATATGCCTTTTGAATACCGTTAATGTATCTGCTTCCACAACCTCCCCTGGCAGGCACTCACCATCCTCTGCGTAAAAAACCTGCCTCACACATCTCCTCTAAACTTTGCCCCATGGACCTTAAACCTGTGCCCAGTAGTGACTGACCTCTCCACCCTGGGAAAGAGTGCCTGCCCATCCACTCAATCCATTCCTCTCATAATCATATAGATCTCTATCTTGTCACCCCTCCACCTCCATTGCTCTAATCGAATCAGTCCGAGTCTATTCAGCCTGTCCTCATAGCTAACACCCTCCAGACAAGGCAATATCCTGGTAAACATCCTCTCCAAAGCCTCCACATCTTTCTGGTAGTGTGGTGAACAGAAATGTGCGCAATATTCAAAGTGTGGCCTTATCAAGGTTCTAGAACTGTAGCATGACTTGCCAGTTTTTATACTCGATGCCCCGTCCAATGAAGGCAAGCATTTTATGTGTTTTCTTGACTACTTTGTCTACTTGTGTAGATCTCTCTGACTTTCTATATTCCTAATTGTTTTGCATTTACTTTATGTTAGATCTACCAAAATGCATTACCTCACATTTGTCCGGATTAAACTCCATATGCCATTTTTCTGCCCATGCCTCCAACCTATCTATCACCTGCTCTTTCCTCTGACAGTCCTCAACACTATCTGCCACTCCACCAACCTTGGTGTCATCCGCAAACTTACTAATCAGAACAGCTACATTTTCCTCCAAATCACTTATGTATACAACAAACAACAGAGGCCCCAGCACCGATCCTTATGGAACACCACTAATCACAATCTTTCACTCAGAAAAACACCCTTCTACTGCTACCCTCTGCCTTCTGTGGCCGAGCCTGTTTTGTACCCATCTTGTCACCTCACGTCTGATCCCGTGTGACTTTACCTTTTGTACCAGTTTGCCATGAGGCACCTTGTCAAAGGCTTTACTGAAGCCCATGTAAACAACATCCAGCGCTCTCCCCATATCAATCATTTTTGTCACGCCTCAGAAAACCCGATCAAGTTAGTGAGGCACGACCTCCCCTTCACAATACCATGCTGTCTGTCACTAATGAGTCCATTTGTTTCCAAATGGGTATAAATCCTGTCCCTGAGAATTCTCTCCAATAATTTACCTACTACCAACGTGAGGCTCACCCGCCTATAGTTTCCTGGATTTTCCTTGTTATCTCTCTTAAACAGCGGTACCACATTAGCTAATGTCCAGTCCTCTAGAGCGTCACCTGTAGCCAATGAGGATACAAAGATGTCAGTCAAGGCTCCAGCAATTTCCTCTCTTGCTTCCCTCAGTAATCTGGGGTAGGTTTTATCGGGCTCAGGAGACTTATCTACCTTCATGTCTTTTAAAACATCCAATACCTCCTCCTTTTTGATGTCAATATAACCCAGAGTATCCACACACCCTACCCAAGAATCATCTTCCACAAACTCCTTTTCTTTGGTGAACACTGATGCAAAGTACTCATTTAGTACCTCGCGCATTTCCTCTGGCTCAACACATAGATTCCCCCACTGTCCTTAAGTGGTCCAATCCTTCCCTTGGTCACCCTCTTGCTTTTTGCATATGAGTAAAAAGCTTTGGGATTCACCTTGATCCTACTTGCCAAGAACTTTTCATGACCCCTCCTCACCTTCCTAATTTCCCACTTAAGTACCTTCCTACATTCTTTATACTCCTCAAGGGTTTCGATTGTCCCCACCCTTCTACACTGTACAAAAGCCTCCTTTTCTTTTTGACACGGTTCACAATATACCTCATTATCGAAGGCTCCCTAAACTTCCCATACTTATCTTTCGTTCTCTCAGGATCGTGACTTTCCTGAATCCTAATCAACTGTCGCTTGAAAGACTCCTGCACGTCTGATATTGATTTACCCTCCAACAGCTGCACCCAATCCAAATTCTTCAGTTCCTGCTAATGTTATCGTAATTTGCGTTTCCCCAGTTTAGTACCTTAACACTCAACCCTATCCAATAGCACCCTAAAACATACGGAATTATGGTCACTAATCCCAAAATGTTCCCCTCCTGAAACCTCAACCATCTGCCCAAGCATATTCCCCAAACCCAGGTCCTTCCCTAGTTGGACTGCTACATATTACATCAAGAAGCCTTCCTGGATATACCTTACAAACTCTGCCCCATTCAAGCCCCTAGCAATAAGTGTGGCCCAGTAAATATAGGAGAAGTTAAAATACCCTACCACAACCCTGTTAATTTTGCACCTGTCCAAAATCTCTCTATCTATCTGCTGCTCTATCTCTCGCTGGTAGTTGGGGGGCCTGTAATAAACCACCAACATTGTGATTGCCCCCTTCCTGTTCCTGAGCCCTACCCAGATTGCCTCCTTGTAGGAGCTCTCCGAGGTGTCCTCCCATAGTACGGCTATAATATTCTCCTTAACCAGTAATGCTACTCCCCACCCCTTTGACATCCCCTCTATCTCTTCTGAAGCATCTGTATCCTCCAACATTCAACTGCCATCATCGTTCCAAGTACTAATCAGTGCTCTACATTCATCTGCCTTACCTGCTATACTTCTGGTGTTGAATCAAACTCCAGGACGCTGCGTTTGAGCAGAATGGGTGATGTTGTTGTTTTCTTATTTTTCTTCTCTATTTCCCTTTCAGTTATTGCACCTTCTCAGCTAACGCTATGGTTCCCACCACTGCGCCATACTAGTTTAAATCCTCTCGAGTTATTCTCATTTGCTGCTATCTCACGTTGTCTGAAGTGCATGTGTGATGTACCATCAATTGGACGCGAGGCACGATGAAGGTCCAAACTTAGGCTTTAATCAGCTAGTTGTTAGCCCGGTGGTCGACTACAGAGAAAGGCCGACCGCCGGGAACTCTGGGTACATATACCCCGCCTCGGAGGCGGGGTCTACTTGCCTATCGACCAATTGGTGAGCAGTCACATGACTAGTCCCAGCCAATCAGATGAGAGGCACATGACCAACCAGCGCCAATGGGAAACCAATGCTCTGCACCAATGGCAGTGCTCCCATTCATACCACCACAATGTGTACTGTGCTCAAATTGGTGTTGTCCTTTGAGTTCCAAATCGCGCCGGTCGTGCAACGCTGGCTGGAGCAGCGGGGACCATTCCGGCGCCGAACTAGCCCCCTGGGAAGGGGAGCATTCCTCAATATCGGGGACCGTTGATGCCGGAGTGGTTGGCGCCACTTTTCAAGCCGGCGTCAGAACTTGGCCGCGGGATTGCAGAATCCCGGCCTAAATATTTGGATAACTTCAGGCTGCATTAGTCTGGATCGCTGTTTAAATAGAAGGCGTGGTCCATTTAATATAGAGGTGAGGAGAAATGTTTTCTCTCAGAGAGTCACAAGTCTTTGGAACTCTCTTCCACAAAAGATGGTGGAAGAGCGTTGTTGCATATTTCTAAGGCAGAGGTAGATATTTTCTTACTCAGCAAGAGGGTGAAGATTATCAGGGTTAGGTAGGAATGTGGAGTTGAGGTTACAATCAGATCAGCCATAATCTTATTGAACACAGGACCAGGTTCAAAGGGCCAAGTGGTCTACTCTTGCTCCTAATTTGCATGTTCATTTGCATTAACATTTTGATGCCTTTTTGTCATTGAACTTGGAAGATAGAAACTTCAAATCTAAAGTTATGTTTTACCTGAATGATGTACAAATAGGGATTCATTTGGAAAAATGAAATATAATGTTAGGTAAAAATGGCTAATAACTTACTTGTTCCAGTTTCTGATATGTCTGGCCCAGGAGGTAACTTGCTTTTATGATCAGGTGACCCATTTTTCGGAAATGATTGCGATTCTTCATCATCTCGATTACCACCTTGATAGAATGTAAATATCAGGAGTGTGAGAAATTAAACATTATATAATATATTGAAGAGTTAGATGAAAAAACTAATTTATGCCCTTTTTGCAAATGTCGAGTTCATGTTTGATATGTTCCCGAATATAAAGTTTCAGGAATTGAAGTTTTAACTGTAGAAATTGGGAGCATCGATTGAGAAACTGAAAGATCACCCTGATGAAAATGCATTGTTTTATTGTTTCCCACTTCTCCAATGCTACTGCCATCCACCTTTCTAATCCCAACCTCCATGCCATCCCCTTGCACCCGAAGTATCCACACGCCATGTCTCCAATGTCATCCTGCCCCTCTCATCCCTCCCATGCCAGCATGATCCAAGCTATTCCATCCATCTGATGCCATTCTTCTCGTCACTCCTTCCAGAGCTCTCCACCCATCTGCCTTCAAGGGGAAGGGTCAGAGAGGCATGTCATTTGGGGAGTTTACTGGTTCCCCCCACATTTCCTCCCCCATCTGCCCACACACCCCCCTTCCATGTCTACTGAGGGGTGAAGGAGGCACAGTGGTCACTCCAGCATAGCGTGGATGCACTGAAGTGGGGTTGTGAGGTAAGACATGCCATTGCCACTGGGTCTTGGACACTGGCGTATTGGAATCTTTGTGCTTATGCAACCATGTGATGAAATGCCCCTGGCAGAGCGAATAATGTGGTTAATCCTTTTTTTGACACTGTCTGACTGACCTCTTGTGTGCCTTCTGGGCACTGACATCATCAGCCACTTGCGCCCATGTAGTGTTGGTTTCCCTGTTTGGCCTTCTCCACCCATCAGATTGTTAGAGCACATTCCTGCACACCTACACATGGTCCAGGAGGCCGCATAGGGAGTCAACATTGCAATATCAGAGCTGGGCTGGCAGGTGAGCTTGCAGACATCTCTCTGTTTCTGATCTGACTGTGTGGATGTCCGGCATCGTTTAAATATAGGGGACCGGATTCTCCGATTTTGAGGTTTTGTCTGGAGGAAGTGTCTAGTTTTATGATGACAAAAATCGGCAAGCCCCAGCACCGACCCTCCGGCCAGTGAGGGGCTAGCAGCCACACCACATAAAATACACGGCCTTCACGGAATAAACGCCGGGTCAGAGGCCGCGCATGCGCACAGTGACGACCTGCAGCGGTCGTGCTGTACAATACGGCGCCATCAATGCGTGGACCCAACCTGTCAGATAGTGCCCCCCTAGACATCCCCTCGCCACCGACCACCAATCCCCCAGCCCTCACCGCAGACCCCCAGCCAGCAGCACGCCTCCCCCCCCCCCCCGATTGTGGCAGCACTGGGCACAGTCCACAGCCGCCATGCTGGGTTCCCAACCGCTGAGACCGTGGGTAGGATTCTCCAACCCCCCGCCGGGGCGGAGAATCGCCGGGGGTCAGCACGAATCCCGCCCCCACTGTCCGCCTAATTCTCTGATCCCCCCAAATTCTGGCTACTGTGTGAATCGCGCCGCCTGCCTCGGAGAATGGCGGGGACCGGCGCGACGCTATGGGCCCCGGGGCTGCCTGATTTCTCCTGGCCGGATGGGCCGAAGTCCCGCCGACGTGACCACGGGTCACACCGGCGTAAATTAAAACACGTTTAATCATGGTAGCATGGTGGTTAGCATCAATGCTTCACAGCTCCAGGGTCCCAGGTTCGATTCCCGGCTGGGTCACTGTCTGTGTGGAGTCTGCACGCCCTCCCCGTGTGTGCGTGGGTTTCCTCCGGGTGCTCCGGTTTCCTCCCACAGTCCAATGATGTGCGGGTTAGGTGGATTGGCCATGCTAAATTACCCGTAGTGTAAGGTTAATGGGGGGGATTGTTGGGTTACGGGTATACGGGTTACGTGGGTTTAAGTAGGGTGATCATTGCTCGGCACAACATCGAGGGCCGAAGGGCCTGTTCTGTGCTGTACTGTTCTATGTTCTATGTTCTATGTTCTATAATGGCGTCAACCAGTGCTGATGGTTGGTCACGGTGTGGGGTGGCCGCAGGAGAAGTGACAGCATGGCTGCAATCGGTCTGAAGGGGGAGGTGTGTGTGTGGAGGGGGGTTGTGAGGGGAGAGAGAGGGTGTGAGGCGGGTTGTGGAGGGGAGAGAGTGCGAGTGCCGGGGAGTGGGGAGAGGGCGAGTGCCGGGATGAGGGGGCGAGTCCTGGGGAGGGGAGGGGGCGAGTGCTGGAAAGGGGGAAGAGGGCGAGTGCCGGGGTGAGGGGGCGTGCAGGGGAGGGGAGAGAGGGCGAATGCCGGGGAGGAGAGGGCGAGTGCCGGGTGAAGTGTTGGTGCCCTCTGCCTTTATAGTGTGTGTATTCTAACTGGTGATTGGCTGCGGTGTTTGTACATGTTGATTGGTCCCTGTGTGTGTCCATCAGTGTGTGACTGCACCATGATATACTGGTGTATATTATGACACTGGGGAGGGGAGGGCGAGTGCTGGGGAGGGGTGAGGGGGCGAGTGCCGTGGAGTGGGGGGCGAGTGCCGGGGAGGAGAGGGCGAGTGCCGGGAAGGGGAGGGCGAGTGCCATGATTTAGATTATCCACACACCCCACCCAAGAATCAACTTCCACAAAATCCTTTTCTTTGGCGAACGCTGATGCAAAGTATGCATTTAACACCTCGCTCATTTCCTCTGGATCAACTCATAGATTCGCCCACTGTCCTTAATGGGTCCAATCCTTCCCTTTGCCACCCTCTTATTTTTTGCACATGAATAAAAAGCCTTGGGATTCACCTTAATCCTACTTGCCAAGAACTAGTCCTGGACTAGGGTAAGGGATTAACATTTTAGGACTGAGGTACGGAGAAGTTTCTTCACCCAGAAGATGGTGAATCTGTGGAATTCACTACCACAAAACGTAGTTGAGACAAAAACATTGTGTAATCTCAAGTAAATTAGATATAGGGCTGGATTCTCTGCACCCCGCTGGTGAAATCGTGTTCGGCACTGGGGCGAGAATCCAGTTTCACGCATGAAATCGGGACAGCGCCAGTTCCACGATTCTCCACCCCTTGAAAAGCGGTGTACCCGGGCAGTCCGCTGCGCCGCGTATCCACCGGCTGCAGCCATTGCTGGAGGCACGCCCCGCTATTCTCTGGCCCGACCGGCAAAGCCTTGACGGCGTATTTCTAATGTGGTCCAGCCATTCGGGATACTCGCGAGGTAGCTGCAGGCTCAGCCGCAGCCGCCATAGTCGGGGGCGGGCCGATCGGAGGGCAGGGGGGGCCCCACACTGAAACTTTATTGTGTGGCCGATCAGGATCGGACGAGTGGCAGATTGAGGGCACTATTTCTGCGGTCCAGGTCCGCGGTACGTGTCCGCCATGGAGCACGGCGCGGCCGCTGGAGTCCACCGCCATGCACATGCGCGGCCTCTAATCTGGAAGTGCGGGGAGCCGTATCGGCAGCTGGAGCTGCGAGCTCCATGATAGCTGAATGCCAGCCACCTGCAAGACGGTGAATCTGTGGCCTTTTGATGGCAGTTTTTCTGCCGTTAATGAACACGGGCGGGATTCGGCGAGCCCCCATCGGGTCGGAGAATCGCCGGGGGGGGGGGGGGGGGGGGGCATGAATCCCGCCCACGGTGGCTGCCGCATTCTCCAGCGCCGGAGATTTGGCGGGGGCGGGAATCGTGTCATACCAGTCAGCGGCTGCTAGCAACACCCCCTCCGGTGAAAAATACCAAACAGAGTAAACACATTGTATTAAGGAACAGGAACTACAGTAATGGTGCGTTTGGTTAGTAGTGAATGAATACATATGTATTTAGCTCAGCTCATTGCATCTATATCTGAGGAGAGTTTTACTATTTCTCAGATAGGTGCTGCATCAATAATTTAATAATGATGCAAAATTACATCTTACTTTTAATAATAACTGCTGGTAGGCTTACATTGCTGCCCTGAATATACTTCAGTCTCCTTCAACAGAATTCCCCATTTTGGTAGCCATGCCTAGTGGCGGGAAGGGAAGCCGGGGTGATTTTCGTTGGAAAGTGTCGGAACCTTACAGACACAATCTTGTGGTGTTCAGCTCATTAATTATTCATGTGTGAGGAACACGTCAGATCCCATGGATTTATTCTCCCACGCCATCACCTCATTGCGCCAATATCTCGGAGATATTTGGGTTGTAAGGGACAATGCGGAGGAATAGAGTGCCCGCACAGCACAGGCCCACCCGTGGATCGGTGGGCTCCGATCGCGGGCCAGGCCAGCGTGGGGGCACCTCCCGGGGCCAGATCCCCCTGCGCCCCCACCCCCCCCGAGGACCCCGGAGGCCACCCGCGCTTCCAGGTCAGACCGGTAAGTACCTGTTGTAATTTAGGCCGGTGGGATCGGCTGGAAACGGACGGCCACCTGCCCATTGCAGGCCGGACAATCGCCGGGGCCACTGCCAGTGGCAGCCAACCAGCACGTGCGATTCTGACCCGTCGGGGGGTCGGAGAATCCCGCCCTATATATATTTTTGGTCAAGTATTGCTGGAAAAGCCACCTGCCAAACAGGCAATGAGTGCCATGTAGAAGCAGAAGGGCAGAATACCCGAACATGGAACACCGCAAAACTCCCACAATCCCAACTTGGAAGAATGTTGCCGTTGCTTCATCGTAACAAGGGTGAACACCTGGAGAACCCCTTCCCAGAGAGCTCTGTGGATGTCTCTACACAACACATACAACAGTGATTCAAGAAGGATCACCACCTCAAGGAGAATTAAGAATTAGCATAAATGCATCATAGAATCATAGAATTCACAATGCGGAAGGTGTCAAATTTGCCCATATCTCATGAGAGAACAGATGAAAAATTTGCGAAAAGTATTTCTTTCTTCATTGATCCCACCTTCAGTTCCTGGCCTATCCATTGAACTGTCCCCTTGATTATCAGCATTATTTTGATTGCTTGAAGGGGTTTTCTGTGATTCTACATAAACACAAAAATACAAAACAGTGTAAACACATTGTATAAAGGAACAGGAACTACAGTAATGGTGCATTTAGTTAACAGTGAATGAATACATATGTATTTATCTCAGCTCATTGCATCTTTATCCGAGGAGAGATTTACTATTTCTCAGTTAGGTGTTGCATCAATAACTTAATAATGATGCAAAATTACATCTTGCTTTTAATAATAACTGCTGGTAGGCTACTATTGCTGCCCTGAATATACTTCAGTCTCCTGCAACAGAATTCCGCATTTTGGAGGCCTTGTGGCGGGAAGAGAAGTCGGGGTGATTTTCGCTGGAGTGTGTCAGAACCTTACAGACACAATCTTGTGGTGTTCAGCTCATTTATTATGCATGTGTGAGGAACACATCGGGCGCGATTCTCCGCAAATGCGGTGAGTCGTAAATGCTGCTGTGAAACTGGCCGTGTTTCATGGCAGCCTCCGCGCCCCCTCCTGGGACCCGATTCTCCCCCCGGGCGGGGCTAGCAGCGCGGCCCCGCGAAGCATGGCATCGTGGGCTTAGCGACCGTTGCTAAGCCCGTGCGCCAAGGGTCACGGTGGCTGACGCGCACGATGACGTCAGACGCGCATGCGTGGATTGGACGGCTCCAACCCGCGCATGCGCGGGTGATGTCATCACGCATATGCGTCATACCCGCGCATGCACGGGCCGTCATGCCCCTCAGCCGCCCCGCGGACTGATCCCATGGTGCGGCCGTGCCAATCGGTGCCATGGTTGTCTGGAACGGCACTTTGCGGCCGTTTTCACGACCGTTGAGAGCAGGTGTGTTTGCATTCGTGAAAACGGCCGTAAAGGCCTGGGAACTCGACCCATCGGCCAGGGGAGAATTTGTGTCATGGTGCGGCCGTGGGGGAGGGGGGGGGGGGGGGGTGGGAATAGCGAGAGATTGGGAAAAATGTCGGGAAGGCCCTCCCGCTATTCTCCGACCCGTCGTGGGTAGCGGAGAATCGCGCCCATCAGATCCCATGGATTGATTCTCCCACGCCATCACCTCATTGCGCCAGTATCTCGGTGCCATATTTAAATGTTACCACACAGCCAATCATTCTTCAACTCTGCTCCTTGACTCACCTTCAGTTCCTGTCTTACTTTTGTCTTTTATCTCATCCGATGAATTTTCCGATGGATTATTATCACTGTTTTGATCACTTGAAGGGGTTTGCTCTGAATCTACATGAACACAAAAATGCAAAGTTTAAACACATTGTCCAAAGCAGCAGGAAATACAGTAATGATGCATTTGGTTAAGAGTGAAAGAATACATATGTATTTAGCTCACCTTGTTACATCTTTCTCGAAGGAGAAATATTATTATTTTACAGAGAGTTTTCACGTCAATATCTTCGTACCCATGGAAAATTACATCTTACTTTTGATAATAATTGCTGGTAATTTTCTATCGTTGCCCTGAATATACCTCAGCCTCCTGCAACTGGAGGGAGGGGAAGTCGGGGTGACTTTCGCTGGAGAGTGACGCAGCTGAACCTGCAAACCCTGTGGTGTTCAGCTCATTAATTATACATGTGTGAGGGGCAGCATGGTGGTGCTGTGGTTAGCACTCCTGCCTCACGGCACCGAGGTCCCAGGTTTGATCCCGGCCCTGGGTCACTGTCCATGTGGAGTTTGCACATTCTCACCTTGGTACCACAACCCAAAGATGTGCAGGGTAGGTAGATTGGCCACGCTGAATTGCCCCTTAATTGGAAAAAATTAATTGGGCACTCTAAATTTATTTTTTAAAATTATACATGTGTGAGGAACACATGAAATCACATTGAGGTATCCTGCCACACCATCACCTCATAGTGCCAATATTTAAATGGTACCACACAGCCATTCACTCTTCCAGTCTGCTCCTTCATTCACCTCAAAAAACAATACAGCACAGGAGCAGGTCCTTCGGCCCTCCAAGCCTGTACCAGCCATAATACCATCCTTGGCCAAACCCTCAGCACTTCTTAGTGTTGTATCCCTCTATACCCATCCTATCCATGTATTTGTTGATATGCCTTTTGAATACCGTTAATGTATCTGCTTCGACAACCTCCCCTGGCAGGCACTCACCATCCTCTGCGTAAAAAACCTGCCTCACACACGATCTCCTCTAAACTTTGCCTCACAGTCCTTAAACCAATGCCCAGTAGTGACTGACCTCTCCTCCCTGGAAAAGAGTGCCTGCCCATCCACTCTTTCCATGCCTCTCATAATCTTGTAGACCTATAGCAGGTCACCCCTCCACCTCCATTGCTCTAATCAAATCAGTCCGAGTCTATTCAGCCTCTCCTCATAGCTAACACCCTCCAGACCAGGCAATATCCTGTTAAGCATCCTCTGCACCCTACCAAAGCCTCCACATTCTTCTGGTACTGTGGTGACCAGAAATGTGCGCAATATTCCAAGTGCGGCCTTGTCAAGGTTCTAGAACTGGAGCATGACTTGCCAGTTTTTATACTCGATGCCCCGTCCAATGAAGGCAAGCATTTTATATGCTTTCTTGACGACTTTATCTACTTGTGTTGCCACTTTCAAAGATCTGAGGACCTGTACGCCAAAATCTCTCTGACTTTCTATATTCCTAATTGTTTTGCCATTTACTGTATAGCCCCCTTTGATGTTAGATCTACCAAAATGCATTACCTCACATTTATCCAGATTAAACTCCATATGCCATTTCTCTGCCCAAATCTCCAACCTATCTATCACCTGCTCTTACCTCTGACAGTCCTCAACACTATCTGCCACTCCACCACCCTTGGTGTCATCCGCAAACTTACTAATGAGACCAGCTACATTTTGCTCCAAATAATTTATGTATACGACAGACAACATAGGCCCCAGCACCGATCCCTGTGGAACACCACTAATCACAACCTTCCATTCAGAAAAACACCCTTTTACTGCTACACTCTGCCTTCAGTGGCTGAACCAGTTTTGTACCCATCTTGTCACCTCACCTCTGATCCCGTGTGACTTCACCTTTTGTACCAGTCTGCCATGAGGCACCTTGTCAAACGCTTTACTGAAGTCCAAATCAACAACATCCAGCGCGCTCCCCATATCAATCATTTTTGTCACCGCCTCAGAAAACCCGATCAAGTTGGTGAGGCACGACCTCCCCTTCACAAAAGCATGCTCTCTGTCACTAAGGAGTCCATTTGTTTCCAAATGGGTATGTGGTAGTCACCACTGTTGTATTATTTTGTATATACTGCACTGCTTACACGGGTATTACGGTAAGGCCCCTTTACTACAGGTACGGGGGTGGACCCCACCCCTCCTGGACATCATGGACCCCGCCAGCGAACGCCCTACCATGCACCCCGTCAGCAACCGCCCCCAGCCAACCCCAGGCCTGCGCCGCATTATCCACCCCGATACGGTAAGGCGCTGCTCCCTCATGGTCCACCCCACCAACCAGAGAATCTCCCTGCACTGCCACCCACATTATCCAGGGCGCCGCATGGCAACCAAACAACCCTGGGGGACCCAAGTGTTACTTCTGCGGACAGTCAAAGCACCCCCGACAACACTGCCTGGCACAGAGAGCGCTCTGCAAAGCCCGTGGTAAGAAAGGACATTTTGCTGCTGTGTGCCAGGCCCGCTCTGTCGCCGCCATGTGCGACCCCCGGGCACTGCCATCTTCCTCCCCGCAGACCACGTGCGTCCCGTGGGCGCCGCCATCTTGCTCCCCTCACAACACGTGCGGCCCTTGGGCGCCGCCATCTTCCTCGCCATCTTGCTCGCCTCACACGTGCGGCCCGTGGGCACCACCATCTTGCCCGCCTCAGGACACGTGTGGCCAGTCGGTGGCGCCATCTTGCCGCCCCAGGACACGTGCGGCCCGTGGGTGCCGCGATCTTCCCCGCCTCAGGATTCCTGTTTGTCGGACACCTCATCGGGCTGCTCATCGCCTGCAACCGCCGCCGATCAGCCACGCCTGGCCTCCATTACGATCGACCAGACACGACCGCACAACCTCACGACTGCGTCGACGATGGTGAAGATCGACGGGCACAAGGTTTCCTGCCTTCTGGACTCCGGGAGCACTGAGAGCTTTATCCACCCCGATACGGTAAGGCGCTGCTCCCTCATGGTCCACCCCACCAACCAGAGAATCTCCCTGCACTGCCACCCACATTATCCAGGGCGTAGAGTTCAGCAGCGTCCGCATCTACGTTCTCCCAAACCTCTGCACTGCCCTGCTACAAGGCCTGGACTTCCAGTGCAACCTCCAGAGCCTAACCTTGAAATTTGGCGGGCCCCTACCACCCCTTACTGTATGCGGCCTCACGACCCTTAATGTCGACCCACCTTCCCTGTTTGCGAACCTCAACCGGATTGCAAACCCGTCGCCACCAGGAGCAGACGGTACAGTACCCAGGACAGGACCTTCATCAGGTCTGAGGTCCAGCATCAGGTCTGAGGTCCAGCGGCTGCTATGGGCAGGTATTATTGAGGCCAGCAACAGCTCCTGGAGAGCCCAAGTGATAGTGGTAAAAACCGGGGAGAAAAACAGGATGATCGTTGACTATAGTCAGACCATCAATCGGTACATGCAGCTCGCCGCATACCCCCTCCCTCGCAAATCTGGGGCGGGATTCTCCGTTGCCCGTCGTAACGCGGGTTTCCGGCGAGAAAAATCGGTGCGCATGACTCCGGCGTCCGGGCCTTCTTTTAAGCTGGCATTCTCCGTTCCCGGAGGGGCCAGCAGCTGACTGACGCAATACGCGTCAGTTTCACCAGCAGCGGAAGTGGTGAGACCCGGCGTTTTTTAAAGGAGGAGAGAGACAGACCCGGTATTTTGGGGGGGGGGGGGTGTGAGACCCGGCATTTGGGGGGGGGTGTGAGACCCGGCATTTGGGGGGGGGGGTGAGACCCGGCATTTGGGGGGGGGTGTGAGACCTGGCATTTGGGGGGGGGGGTGAGACCCGGCATTTGGGGGGGGGGTGTGAGACCCGGAATTTGGGGGGGGGTGTGAGATCGGCATTGGGGGGGGGGGGGGTGTGAGACCCGGCATTTGGGGGGGGGTGTGAGACCCGGCATTTGGGGGGGGGTGTGTTCCGGCATTTGGGGGGGGGTGTTCCGGCATTTGGGGGGGGGTTCCGGCATTTGGGGGAGGGGTGTGTTCCGGCATTTGGGGGGGGGGTGTTCCGGCATTTGGGGGGGGGTTCCGGCATTTGGGGGGGGGGGTGTTCCGGCCTTTGGGGGGAGGGGTGTGTTCCGGCATTTGGGGGGGGGGCTGTTCCGGCATTTGGGGGGGGGTTCCGGCATTTGGAGGGGGTGTGTTCCGGCATTTGGGGAGGGGGTGTTCCGGCATTTGGGGGGGGGGGGGTTGTGTTCCGGCATTTGGGGGGGGGGTGGTGTTCCGGCATTTGGGGGGGGGTTCCGGCATTTGGGGGGGGGATTGCGGCATCGGGGGGGGGGGGTTTGGGGGCAGCGGCGGGCAGAGAGGGGGGGCAACGGATGCCCGGGGCCAACCGTCGCCCCCCCCGTACGCCGCTGCCCCCTACCCCAACCCCCCCTCACCACCCCTACCTCCCTCCCCACCACCCCTACCTCCCTCCCCACCACTCCTACCTCCCTCCCCACCACTCCTACCCCCCTCCCCACCACCCCTACCTCCCTCCCTCCCCACCACCCCTACCTCCCTCCCTCCCCACCACCCCTACCTCCCTCCCCACCACCCCTACCTCCCTCCCCACCACCCCTACCTCCCTCCCCACCACCCCTACCCCCCTCCCCACCACCCCTACCCCCCTCCAACGCCGCCCCCCATCTCTCGCAACGCCGCAACCCCCCCCCCCCTCAATGCCGGGTCCCCCCCCCCTCAACGCCGGGTCTCCCCCCCCCTCAACGCCGGGTTTCCCCCCCCCCCCCTCAACGCCGGGTCCCCCCCCCCCTCAACGCCGGGTCCCCCCCCCTCAACGCCGGGTCCCCCCCCTCAACGCCGGGTCCCCCCCCCCTCAACGCCGGGTCTTCCCCCCCCCCCCCAACGCCGGATCTCCCCCCCCACCTCAACGCCGGTACCCACACCCCGTCCCCCTCCCTCTGAAGGCCGGTACCCACACCCCCCCTCTCTCCTCCTCCCCCCTCTCCTCCTCCCCCCCTCTCCTCCTCCCCCCCTTCCTTCCTCCCCCCCTTCCTTCCTCCCCCCCTTCCTTCCTCCCCCCCTTCCTTCCTCCCCCCCTTCCTTCCTCCCCCCTTCCTTCCTCCCCCCCTTCCTTCCTACCCCCCTTCCTTACTCCGTTAGTGGGGGGGGGGGGGGGTGCGGCGTTAGTGGGGGGTGGGGGGGTGCGGCGTTGGAGGGGGGTAGGGGTGGTGAAGGGGGTAGGTGTGGTGAGGGGGGTTTGGGGTAGGGGCAGCGGCGTGCAGAGAGGGGGGCGACTGATGCCCGGGCCCAATGCACCGTCGCCCCCCCTCTGCACGCAGCTGCCCCTACCCCAACCCCCCCTCACCACCCCTACCCCCTTCACCACCCCTACCCCCCACTAACGCCGCACCCCCCCCCACTAACGGAGGAAGGAAGGGGGGGAGGAGGAAGGAGGGGGGACGGAGGAAGGAGGGGGGGGAGGAGGAAGAAGGGGGGGAGGAGGAAGGAAGGGGGGAGGAGGAAGGAGGGGGGGAGGAGGAAGGAGGGGGGACGGAGGAAGGAAGGGGGGGAGGAGGAAGAAGGGGGAGGAGGAAGGAAGGGGGGGAGGAGGAAGGAAGGGGGGAGGAGGAAGAGGAAGGAGGGGGGAGGAGGAAGGAAGGGGGAGGAGGAGGAGAGAGGGGGGGGTGTGTGGGTACCGGCCTTCAGAGGGAGGGGGACGGGGTGTGGGTACCGGCGTTGAGGGGGGGGGTTGCGGCGATGAGGGGGGGTTGCGGCGATGAGGGGGGTTGCGGCGTTGAGGGTGGGGGGTTGCGGCGTTGAGGGTGGGGGGTTGCGGCGATGAGGGGGGGTTGCGGCGTTGAGGGTGGGGGGTTGCGGCGTTGCGAGAGATGGGGGGCGGCTTTGGAGGGGGGTAGGGGTGGTGGGGAGGGGGGTACGTGGCGTTGGAGGGAGGTAGGGGTGGTGAGGGGGGGGTGGTGGTTGGGGTAGGGGGCAGCGGCGTACAGGGGGGGGCGACGGTGCGTTGGCCCAGGGCATCCGTAGCCCCCCCTCTCTGCCCGCCGATGCCCCCAAACCCCCCCCCGATGCCCCCCCGATGCCGCAACCCCCCCGATGCCGCAACCCACCCCCCGATGCCGCAACCCCCCCGATGCCGCAACCCCCCCGATGCCGCAACCCACCCCCCGATGCCGTAACCCCGCCGATGCCGCAACCCCCCCCGATGCCGCAACCCCCCCGATGCCGCAACCCACCCCCCCCGATGCCGCAACCCCCCCCCCGATGCCGCAACCCAACCCCCCCCGATGCCGCAACCCAACCCCCCCATGCCGCAACCCCCCTCCAATGCCGCAACCCCCCCCGATGCCGCAACCCCCCCCGATGCCGCACCCCCCCCCCCGATGCCGCAACCCCCCCCGATGCCGCAACCCCCCCGATGCCGCAACCCACCCCCTCCGATGCCGCAACCCACCCCCCGATGCCGCAACCCACCCCCCCATGCCGCAACCCACCCCCCCCCCCATGTCGCAACCCACCCCCCGACACTGAACGGCGTCAACCATCATCAATGGTTGACGCCGTTTTAAAGCAACTTTGATTTGCGCCGACGTGACCCGTGGCCACGTCGGCGGGACTTCGGCCCATCCGGGCCGGAGATTTGAGGTAAGTTTTTAAAAAATGAAATCCCGCCGGCGCCAGCTGTTTTCACAGGCTGCCGGCGGGATCTGCACAGCGCCGGTTTATGACCGGCGGGAGAATTCAAAAACCTGCGGGAGCGGAAATAACGCCGCTTCCCGCCGATTCTCCGACCCTGCGTGGGGTCGGAGAATCTCGCGCCTGACTTGTGCTTTGTAGTTTGTGTACAACATTTGGAATTCAGGGTTCCAAGCCCCTGAACTGCGATTGTAGCCACATTATTTATATAGCTGTAAAATCTTCAATCCTTTCTGAGTTAAAGAAGCTTAACTCAATCAAAGAAACTGACTGTTTTGCTCAATCCAGTCATGCTGCTGTAACAGAAGGAAAACAGGAAAGTGGTTGGCAACATTACTGAAAGCGACAAATTCTGATCTGTTCCAAATGCCTGGGACAGTTCATTTCCACCAATAGAGGAGACCTGCAGAACTTGCAAATCTGTGTAAGTAACATCCAACTTTAGCACAGCAAAATCTTCGAATGGCATCATGTCATCAGAGCATGATGGAGTCGAGAAAGGATCCAATACACAGGATTATTCAGTTAATCTTTCATCTCGAGTTAGTCAAGGAGGACAATCTGAAAACAAAACTATTGGCCTCTGCCCTTGGAGTGCTTTTACAACTGGAACACTCTTCTTCGAAATCAATGAGATTTTGTAAACTGGAACACTCTTCTACATTCTGTGCCATTGATAAAATATACATATATTTTTGGTCAAGGATTGCTATAAAAGCCAGCTGCCAAACAGGCAATGAGTGCTGAGATACCCTCAATTACGACGCGGAGGAGAGTCGGCGGCCCACCCGGGCATGTAGTAAACGCAGCTTGCGAGCGCCGTCGACATCAGTCGGTGAGGAGTCAATATAGTCTTCAAAACACCGCAGCCAATATTAAAACATTTCCGGGGCTTCCGGTGAGCAAGTGTCCAGGTTAAGTTTCTCCGGCTTTAGAGCGCTGTACATCTTGATGTGTCAGATGATTAAATTGAGATACCCTCAATTACGACACAGGAGAGAAGATAGGTGATTCAAAGGCTTTAATCATCTGAGAACTGAACAGCAGCCGAGAAGTGTGCTCATCACATGCTGCCGAGTGAGCCTCATCTTATGTACCGTTTCCAGGGGGCGGAGCTAGAGGCGGAGACCCCCAGGGTTCCAAGCCCAGTCTTAAAGGGCCAATGCATTAAAGGTACGGTACCGTTACAGCAACTACTGATAACATTCATCACAAGTGCCATGTAGCAGCATAAGGGCAGAACACCAGAACATGGGGCGGAATTCTCCAACAGGGTCGGGGAATTGCCCGGGGCTGGCGTAAATCCCGCCCCTGCTGTTGCCGGAATTCTCCACCACCCGGGAATCGACGAGAGCGGGAATCATGCCCCGCCGATTGGCGTGCCCCCCGCGGCGATTCTCCGGCCCCGATGGGCCGAAGACCCGCCGCTGACAGGCCTCTCCCGCCGGCGGGAATTGGAGCACCTCTGGTGCCGGCGGGATTGGCGGCGCAAGTGGGCCCCCGGGGGGGGGGGGGCGCGGGCCGATCGGACCCCGGAGGGTGGCCCCACGGTGGCCTGGCCGCGAACGGGGCCCACCAATCGGCGGGCGGGCCTGTGCCGTGGGGGAACTCTTTTTCTTACGCCGCCACCACCGGCCCATGCGCGGACCGGCGAAGGCCTTTCGGCACCAGTTGGCGTGGCGGAAACCTCTCCGGTGCGGGCCTAGCCCCTAAACGTGCGGAGAATTCCGCACCGTTGGGGAGGCCTGACGCTGGAATCACTGGCGCCACTCCGTTACGCCGGGACCTCCCCGCCCCACTGGGTAGGGGAGAATCCCAGCCATGGAACTTCACCGCAAGACACCCACAATCCCAACTTGGAAATATATGGAATGCTTCTTCGTAACGGGGTGAAAACCTGGAGAACCCCTCCCCAGAGAGCTCTGTGGATGTCTCTACACAACACAAACAGCAGTGATTCAAGAAGGATCACCACCTCAAGGAGAATTACGAATTTTCATAAATGCATCATAGAATCATGGAATTTACAGTGCGGAAGGTGTCAACTTTGACACATCTCATGAGCGAATAGATGAAAAATTTGCTGAAAGTATTTCTTTCTTCATTGATCCCACCTTCAGTTCCTGGCTTATCCATTGAACTGTCCCCTTGATTATCAGCAATATTTTGTTTGCTTGAAGGAGTTTTCTGTGATTCTACATAAACACAAAAATACAAAAGTGTAAGCACATTGTAGAAAGGAACAGGAACTACAGTAATGGTGCATTTAGTTTATAGTGAATGAATACATATGTATTTAGCTCAGCTCATTACATCTTTATCCGAGGAGGGATTTACTATTTCTCAGATAGGTGTTGCATCAATAGCTTAATAATGATGCAAAATTACATCTTACTTTTAATAATAACTGCTGGTAGCCTTCTATTGCTGCCCTGAATATACTTGAGTCGCCTGCAACAGAATTCCCCCTTTTGGAGGCCATGTCTAGTAATGGAAGGGAAGTCGGGGTGATTTTCACTGGAGACTGTCGGAACTTTACAGACGGGGCCCGATTCTCTGCAAATGCGGAGAGTCGTAAAGTCTGCCGTGAAACCGGCCGTGTTTCACGGCAGCCTCCGCGCCCCCTCCCGGGACCCGATTCACCCCCCCGGTCGGGGCTAGTATCGCGGCCCCGGGAAGAACGGCAGCACAGGCTTAGCGAACGTTCGCTAAACCCAGCCGCCAAGACTCACGGCGGCTGCCGCGCACGATGATGTCAGGCGCGCATGCGCGGGTTGGACGGCTCCAACCCGCGCATGCGCGGTCCGTCATGCCCCTCAGCCGCCCCGCGGACTGATCCTGCGGGGCGGCGGAGGGACAAAGAGTGCGCGGGAATCGGACCCGCTGCCCGCGATCGGTGCCCACCAATCGCGGGCCCATGCCAATCGGCGGCACAGTTGCGCAGAACGGCACTTTGCGGCCGTTTTCACGAACTGTGATAGCAGGTGTGTTTAAATTCATGAAAACGGCCGTAAAGGCCTGGGAAATCGGCCCATCGGATAGGGGAGAATCGCTGCTCGCTGTAAAAAAACGGCGAGCAGCGATTACTGTCGTGTGGCGGCCGTGGGGGGGGGGGGGGGGGGGGATAGCGGGAGGTCGGGAAAAATGTCGGGAAGGCCCTCCCGCTATTCTCCGACCCATCGTGGGGGGCGGAGAATCGCGCCCACAATCTTGTGGTGTTCAGCTAATTAATTATGCATGTTTGAGGAACACGTCAGATCCCATGGATTTATTCTCCCACGCCATCACCTCATTGCGCCAATATCTCGGTGCCATATTTAAATGTTACCACACAGCCAATCATTCTTCAACTCTGCTCCTTGACTCACCTTTAGTTCCTGTCTTACTTTTGTCTTTTATCTCATCCGATGAATTTTCCGATGGCTTATATTCACTGTTTGGATCACTTGAAGGGGTTTGCTCTGAATCTACACGAACACAAAAATGCAAAACATAAACACATTGTACAAAGGAGCAGATAATACGGTAATGATGCATTTGATTGATAGTGAAAGAATACATATGCATTTAGCTCACCTCGTTTAAGGAGAAATAATATTATTTTACAGAGAGTTTTCGCGTCAATATCTTCATACCCATGGAAAATTACATCTTACTTTTGATAATAATTGCTGGTAATTTTCTATCGTTGCCCTGAATATAACTCAGCCTCCTGCAACTGGAGGGAGGGGAAGTCGGGGTGACTTTCGCTGGAGAGTGACGCAGCTGAACCTGCAAACCCTGTGGTGTTCAGCTCATTAGTTATATATGTGTGAGGGCAGCATGGTGGTGCCGTGGTTAGCACTCCTGCCTCACGGCGCCGAGGTCCCAGGTTCGATCCCAGTCACTGTCTGTGTGCAGTTTGCACGTTCTCCCCTAGTTGATGTGGGATTTACCCCTACAACCCAAAGATGTGCAGGGTCGGTGAACTGGCTATGCTAAGTTGCCCCTTAATTGGAAAAAATAATTGGGCACTCTAAATTTAGTTTAAAAAAATTATACACATGTGAGGAACACATCAAATCACATTGAGTTGTCCTGCCACACCATCACCTCATTGCGCCAATATTTAAATGGTACCACACAGCCATTCACTCTTCCAGTCTGCTCCTTCATTCACCTCAAAAAACAATACAGCATAGGAACAGGCCCTTCGGCCTTGCAAGCCTGTACCAGTCATAATACCACCCTTGGCCAATCCCTCAGTACTTCTTAGTGCTGTATCCCTCTATACCCATCCTATCCATGTATTTGTCGATATTGGAACACTCTTCTTCGAAATCAATGAGATTTTGTAAACTGGAACACTCTTCTACATTCTGTGCCATTGTTAGACTATATATATATTTTTGGTCAAGGATTGCTCTGAAAGCCAGCTGCCAAACAGGCAATGAGTGCCATTAGAAGCATAAGGGCAGAACATCAGTACATGGAACTTCACTGCAAGACTCCCACAATGCCAACTTGGAAAAATGTGGAATGCTTCATCGAAACACAGGTGAAAACTTGGAGAACACCTCCCCAAAGAGCTCTGAGGATGTCTCTACACAACACTAATAACAGTGATTCAAGAAGGTCACCACCACAAGGAGAATAACGAATTTGCATAAATGAATGATAGAATCATAGAATTTACAGTGCGGAAGGTGTCAACTTTGATACATCTCATGAACGAATAGATGAAAAATTTGCTGAAAGTATTTATTTCTTCATTGAGCCCACCTTCAGTTCCTGTCTCATGCAATGAACTTTCCCCTTGATTATCAGCATTATTTTGATTGTTTGAAGGGGTTTTCTGTGATTCTAGATAAACACAAAAATACAAAACAGTGTAAACACATTGCATAAAGGATCAGGAAGTACAGTAATGGTGTGTTTGGTTTATAGTGAATGAATACATATGCATTTAGCTCAGCTCATTACATGTTTAGCTAAGGAGAAATATTATTATTTTACAGAGAGTTTTCGCGTCAATATCTGCGAACCCATGGAAAATTACATCTTTCTTTTGATAATAATTGCTGGTAGGCTTCTATTGCTGGCCTGAATATACTTCAGTCTCCTGCAACAGAATTCCCCATTTTGGAGGCCATGTCTAGTGGCGGGAAGGGAACATAGAACATAGAACAGTACAGCACGGAACAGGCCCTTCGGCCCTCGATGTTGTGCCGAGCAATGATCACCCTACTCAAACCCACGTATCCACCCTATACCCGTAACCCAACAACCCCCCCTTAACCTTACTTTTTAGGACTGTACGGGCAATTTAGCATGGCCACTCCACCTAACCCGCACATCTTTGGACCGTGGGAGGAAACCCGAGCACCCAGAGGAAACCCACGCACACACGGGGAGGACGTGCAGACTCCGCACAGACAGTGACCCAGCCGGAAACTGAACCTGGGACCCTGGAGCTGTGAAGCATTTATGCTAACCACCATGCTACCGTGCTGCCCCATAGTCGGGGTGATTTTTGATGGAGAGTGTCGGAACCTTACAGACACAATCTTGTGGTTTTCAGCTCAGTTATTATGCATGTGTGAGGAACACAT
This sequence comes from Scyliorhinus canicula, assembly GCF_902713615.1. NCBI lineage: Eukaryota > Metazoa > Chordata > Chondrichthyes > Carcharhiniformes > Scyliorhinidae > Scyliorhinus > Scyliorhinus canicula. Next base: position 159,759,593 of record NC_052154.1, read on the forward strand.
CAGATCCCATGGATTTTTCCTGTAACGCCATCACCTCATTGCACCAATATCCCGGTGCCATATTTAAATGCTACCACACAGCCAATCACTCTTCAACTCTGCTCCTTGACTCACCTTCAGTCCCTGGCTTACTTTTGTCTTTTTTCTCATCCTCCGATGAATTTTTCCCTGAATTATAATCACGGTTTTGATTACTTGAAGGGGTTTGCTCAGAATCTACATGAACACAAAAATGCAAAACATAAACACATTGTACAAAGCAGCAGGAAATACGGTAATGATGCATTTGGCTGATAGTGAAAGAATACATATGTATTTAGCCCACCTCGTTACATGTTTATCTAAGGAGAAGTATTATTATTTTACAGAGAGTTTTCGCGTCAATATCTTCGTACCCATGGAAAATTACATCTTACTTTTGATAATAATTGCTGGTAATTTTCTATCGTTGCCCTGAATATACCTCAGCCTCCTGCAAATGGAGGGAGGGGAAGTCGGGGTGACTTTCACTGGAGAGTGACGCAGCTGAACCTGCAAACCCTGTGGTGTTCAGCTCATTAATTATATATGTGTGAGGGGCAGCATGGTGGTGCTGTGGTTAGCACTCCTGCCTCACGGCGCCGAGGTCCCAGGTTCGATCCCGGCTCCGGGTCACTGTCCGTGTGCAGTTTGCACGTTCTCACCTAGTTGATGTGGGTTTTACCCCTACAACCCAAAGATGTGCAGTGTCGGTGGACTGGCTATGCTAAGTTGCCCCTTAATTGGAAAAAAATAATTGGGCACTCTCAATTTAGTTTTTAAAAATTATACACGTGTGAGGAACACATCAAATCACATTGAGTTATCCTGCCAGTGCGTGGACCCAACCTGTCAGATAGTGCCCCCCTAGACTTCCCCTCGCCACCGACCACCAGTCCCCCAGCCCTCATCGAAGACCCCCAGCCAGCAGCACGGCTCCCCTCCCCCCCCCCCCCCTGATTGTGGCAGCACTGGGCACAGTCCACAGCCGCCATGCTGGGTTCCCGACCGCTGAGACCGTGGACGGGATTCTCCAACCACCCGCCGGGTCGGAGAATCGCTGGGGGTCGGCACGAATCCCGCCCCCGCCGTCCGCCGAAGTCTCTGACACCCCAAATTCTGGCCCCTGTGTGAATTGCGCCGCCCGCCTCGGAGAACGGCGGGGACCGGAGCGACGCTTTCGGCCCCGGGGCTGCCGGACTTCTCCTGGCCGGATGGGCTGAAGTCCCGCCGACGTGACCATGGGTCACACCGGCGTAAATTAAAACACCTTTATAATGGCGTCAACCACTGCTGATGGTTGGCCACGGCGTGGGGTGGCCCCAGGAGGAGTGACGGCGCGGCTGCAGTTGGTGTGGAGGGGGAGGTGTGTGTGCAGGGGGGGGGGGGGTGTGGCGGGGGGTTGTGAGGGGAGGGAGGGGGTGTGAGAAGGGGTGTGGAGGGGAGAGCACACCTGTTGCGGCGCCGAATGGATCCATCCAGTAAGAGGACCAGGAAGGATCGGGGGGGGCCACCTGCCTTAGTACGACAGCAGGCGCTGACTAGCCACCGTCCAGGTGGTAGATGCAAACCTTGTTGTGTGGCTGGATGTCGGGAAGGTCAGCAGCCCGTGAGTCATAGGAAGTTTTCTGCTGCAGTTGAGACATGTGCATGCGGTGGAGCAGGGGGACATAATCGAGGTTGGGAGCGAGAATTGATGGCACCGTCGTTCTGAGGGTGCGGTTGATTAGCAGCTGAGCAGGCGACAGGCCGGTGGAGAGCGGGGCGGAGCGATAGGCCAGCAGAGCAAGGTGGAAATATGAGCCGGCGTCGGCGGCCTTGCTGAGGAGCCGCTTAACGATTTGGACCCCCGTTTCCGTCAGCGGAATGTCATGTCGGGCAAATGTCTCCTTACAAGCCCTGATCACAGCCGAGGATGTGAGATCGTGCAGCCTGATGACCTCCGGGTAACTGGCGAACTAGTCGATAAAGATGACGTCGATGCCCACTTGGTTCAAGGCGATGTGACGAGCTCATGGGGCATCAGGGTCTCCCGTGGTTGGGCAGGCTGAAAACGCTGGCAGGTAGAGCAGTTGAGCACCACATTGGCGATGTCATCATTGATGCCCGGCCAGTAGACGGCTTCTCTGGCCCTGCGGCGGCAATTCTCGATTCCTAAATGGCCTTCATGGAGTTGCTCCAACACTAGCTGGCGCATGCTTTGTGGGACGATGATGCGATCCAATTTCAGGAGCACCCCGTCGACAACCGCCAGGTCATCGCGGACGTTGTAAAATTGCGGGCATTGGCCCTTGAACCACCCGTCTGACGTTAGGCGCATCACCCGCTGCAGAAGTGGTGAATTTGCATCAGTCGTGCATCCGTGGCTGGCAAATGGGAGGCTGCAAACTGAACGTGGGCATCTATTTGGCAAATGAAGCCGTCATGATCATACGGAGTTGTGATTGACCTTGAGAGGGCATCGGCAATGGCAAGGTCCTTGCCAGGGGTATAGATCAGTTGAAAGTGGTACCTGCGCAGCTTGAGTAGGATACGCTGGAGGTGAGGCGTCATGTCATTCAAGTCCTTTTTGATAATATTTACAAGGGGGCGGTGGTCGGTTTCAACCGTGAACTGCGGAAATCCATAGACGTAGTCGTGGAACTTCCCGACTCCAGTGAGAAGGCCGAGACACGCTTTCTCAATTTGCGCATAGCGCTGCTCTGTGGGAGTCATCGCCCGCGACACATACGCAACGGGGGCCATGACGAGGCCTTGTCTCGTTGCAGGAGCACGGCACCAATCCCCGACTGACTGGCATCAGTAGAGATTTTGGTCTCTTTGGTCGGGTCGAAAAACACTGGGGCCGTGGAAAGCTTGGCCTTCAGCTCCTGCCATTCACGCTCGTGAGCAGGGAGCCATCGGAAATCTGTGGTTTTGCGAATCAGGTCTCTGAGGGTCGTGGTGTGTGAGGCGAGATTCGGGATGAACTTCCCGAGGAAATTCATCATATCCAGGAACCGGAGGACCGCTTTCTTGTCCTCTGGCGTCTTCATGGACGTGATTGCTGCAATCTTTCCTCGCCCGGACGCACTCCCTGGTGGGAGATGTGATCCCCCAGAAACTTGATACTTGACTGGCCGAAGGAGCATTTGGCCCTATTGAGGCGGAGGCCGTGTACGTGGATGCGCCTGAAAACACGCTGAAGGTGGGCAATGTGTTCCTGCGTGGTGGTTGACCAGATAATAATGTCGTCGACATATACCCGGACGCCGTCGATCCCCTCCATCATCTGCTCCATGATCCGGTGGAAAACTTTGGATCAGAGATGATGCTGAATGGCATCCGGTTGTAGCAGAACCTGCCAAAGGGTGTGTTGAACGTACACAGCGTCCTGCTTGGCTCATTTGTTAGATCTGCCAGAAACCCTTCGAGGCATCCAGTTTTGAGAATAGTTTGGCGTGGGCCATCTCGGACGTGAGCTCCTGACGTTTCGGAATCGACTAGTGCTCCCGCATGATATTCTGATTCAGATCTTTAGGATCAATACAGATCCGCAGCTCACCGGACGGTTTCTTGACGCAGACCATGGAGCCTACCCAGTCTGTGGGTTCCATGACCCTAGAAATTACTCCTTAGTCCTGGAGGTTCTGGAGCTGTTGCTTGAGGCGGTCCTTGAGGGGAGCTGGGACTCTGTGAGGTGCGTGAACAATAGGCGTGGCGTTGGGCTTGAGTAAGATTTTGTACGTGTAGGGGAACGTGCCCATGCCTTTGAAAACATTATGGTATTGCTGGATGATGGAGTCGAGTTGCACCCTGAAGTCTGTGTCAGAGGATGCAGACACATCGCTTGAAGAGAGAGAGTGTACTCTCTGCACTAAGTGGAGCAGCTTACATGTCTGCGCACCAAGCAAGGAGGCTTTTGAGGCAGCAACAATCTCGAATGGGAGAGTGACTGTGTGAGCACGATGTCTCACCTCAAGGCAGCAGGAGTCGCTGGCGGCAATGGCATTGCCATTGTAGTCCAGCAATTTACACACAGATGGCAGGACAGCAGGCTGTACGCAGAGCTTGCGAAAATCAGACGACGCGATGAGATTGGCAGAAGCACCAGTGTCCAGGCGGAACCTGACAGGAGACCAGTTGACCGTAAGGGTGGCACACCACTCATCATCCTGGCTGACACTGTGGACATGGACATGTTCAGTGCCACGTTTGGGGCACATCCTGTTCATCGTAACAACGCCGATTTGGAACGGGACCTGTGGGTCATTGTAGGCACAGTCAGAATCAAGGTCTAGAGTAGGTTCATTGATGGCAGGCTGGATAACCCTGACGTCTTTATGGGGCTGGGTGGACCTTCAAAAAACAGCAGGCATGGAAGATCTGCACATAGCGAGCACTTTTCCAGGAGACACATCCGGAGTGAGACTCATCCAGAGTGGGGGATTGAAACTTGGTAATTTGGTGCAGTGAGGTAAATCAGCAAAGGTAAGTGGAAAATCTAATTCTGCTGTTTTTCAGTTAAAAGTACAGTGTGGAGCTCAGTGTCTGATTGGTTGAAGCTGCCCCCACCCTAATTGCTGAGAGGCAGTTATCTGTCAATCACCTGAGGCCTGTTTAGGGGCACATTGTATTCTTCTCTTTGAAGTTAAGGTATTTTTTGAGTCATCGGTTAGCTGAGGTCTGTATAAAAGACAGACAGACAGCGCACACAGTAAGCGAGCACTTTTCCAGGAGACACATCCGGAGTGAGACTCATCCAGAGTGGGGGATTGAAACTTGGTAATTTGGTGCAGTGAGGTAAATCGGTGCAGAGTGTGAGGAGGTGCTTTTTACCCCTGGTAAGTGACTGGTAAGTAGTCTCTCTTTTTCTTTTCATTGTCTAATTTATTTATTTTTATTTTGAAATTCTAGTTGTTTAAGTTTACCACGGGTTTACGACATGGCAGGAGATCCCAGAGCTGTGTCATGCTCCTCGTGTGCGATGTGGGAGCTCTGGGACACATCCACTGTCCCTGGCTCCTTCACGTGCAAGAAGTGTGTTCAGTTGCAGCTCTTGTTAGACCGCTTGACGGCTCTGGAGCTGCGGATGGACTCACTTTGGAGCATCCGCGATGCTGAGGAGGTCGTGGATAGCACGTTTAGCGAGTTGGTCACACCGCAGGTGAAGGTTACTGAGGGAGATAGAAAATGGGTGACCAAAAGAAAGAGCAAGAGTAGGAAGGCAGTGCAGGTGTCCCATGCGGTCATCTCCCTGCAAAACAGATATACCGCTTTGGATACTGTTGAGGGAGATGGCTCACCAGGGAAAGGCAGCAGCAGCCAGGTTCATGGCACCGTGGCTGGCTCTGCTGCACAGCAGGGCAGGAAGAAAAATGGCAGGGCTATAGTGATAGGGGACTTGATCGTAAGGGGAATAGACAGGCGGTTCTGTGGACGCAATCGAGACTCCAAGATGGTATGTTGCCTCCCTGGTGCAAGGGTCAAGGATGTCTCGGAGCATCTGCAGGACATTCTGGGGGGGGGAGGGTGAACAGCCAGCTGTCGTGGTGCACATAGGCACCAACTATATAGGTAAAAAACGGGATGAGGTCCTACAAGCGGAATTCAGGGAGTTAGGAGTTAAACTAAAAAGTAGGACCTCAAAGTTAGTAATCTCAGGATTGCTACCAGTGCCACGAGCTAGTCAGAGTAGGAATGTCAGGATAGATAGGATGAATGCGTGGCTCGAGAGATGGTGCAAGAGGGAGGGATTCAAATTCCTGGGGCATTGGGACCGGTTCTGGGGGAGGTGGGACCAGTACAAACCGGACGGTCTGCACTTGGGCAGGACTGGAACCGATGTCCTAGGGGGGGTGTTTTCTAGAGCTGTTGGGGAGGGTTTAAACTAATGTGGCAGGGGGATGGGAACCGATGCAGGAAGTTGGAAGGTAGTAAAACAGGGACAGAAACAAAAGGAAAAAGTGCAAGGCAGAGAAGACATAGTCAGAAATCCATAAGGGCGACAGTACAAGGTACAGTGACTGAGGGGAGCACAGTGAATAGGCCCAGTAATAACAAAAGGAATAAAACTGGAGATGTTAAGGTTCAAAACAGAGGTAAAAAAACCAACATAAGTGTACTTTACCTGAATGCTCGTAGTATTCGGAATAAAGTAAATGAGTTGATGGCACAAATCATCGTAAATGACTATGATTTAGTGGCCATTACTGAAACATGGTTAAAGGATGGTCACGACTGGGAGTTAAATATCCGAGGGTATCAAACTATTCGGAAGGACCGAGTGCATGGTAAGGGAGGTGATGTTGCTCTGTTATTTAAGGATGACATCCGGGCAATAGTAAGGGATGACATCGGTGCTATGGAGGATAAGGTTGAATCCATATGGGTGGAAATCAGGAATAGTAAGGCGAAAAAGTCACTGATAGGAGTAGTCTATCGGCCACCAAATAGTAACGATATGGTGGGGCAGGCAATAAACAAAGAAATAACTGATGCATGTAGAAATGGTACAGCAGTTATCATGGGGGATTTTAATCTACATGTCGATTGGTTTAACCAGGTCGGTCAAGGCTAACTTGAGGAGGAGTTTATAGAATGTATAGATTGCGATAGCTTCCTAGAACAGTATGTAATGGAACCTACGAGGGAACAAGCGGTCCTAGATCTTGTCCTGTGTAATGAGACAGGATTGATTCATGATCTCATAGTTAGGGATCCTCTCGGAAGGAGCGATCACCATATGGTGGAATTAGCAGTTGAGGCTCCTTCATTACATGTTTTTAAGGTAAAGATAGATAGTTTTTTGAAGAATAAAGGGTTAAGGGTTATGGTGTTCGGGCCGGAAAGTGGAGCTGAGCCCACAAAAGTTCAGCCATGATCTAATTGAATGGCGGAGCAGGCTCGAGGGGCCAGATGGCCTACTCCTGCTCCTAGTTTTTATGTTCTTATGTTCTTATAGCAGCGTAGTGGCTTCGTTTGCCACACTGCAGGCAGCGTCGGGACTTCGCGGGACATTGCCGCTTTAAGTGGGTGGAGCCGCAGTTGCCGCACGCCGGAGCGTCGGGACATTAATCGCGCCTCCGCGCATACGTAGGGTGATCCAGCAAAGCGCGCAAAGCGGTCCATGACATCAGAACGCTCGCTGCGTGTAGGCGCGGGACTCCGCGAAAAGCGCGCAAAATGGCCACCATCGTTCAGATCCAGAGCCTGAATAGATTGAATCATTTGGACCAGTTCTTCCTTGTAAGGGGCTTGTCACGCTGTTTCAGCAGCCTGGATGCAGGAGTAGCGCGTGGAGCCATGTTCATGAAGTACACAGGTCTCAATGGCCGTGGAGAGAGTCGGCTGCTTTACTTTTAGTAGCTGCTGGCGCAGGGACTCAGATTGAACACCAAAAACAATCTGGTCACGGAGCATGGAGTCAGAAGTGGATCCGTAGTTGCAGGACTGCGCAAGGACGCGGGGGTGGGTAATGAAGGACTGGAAAGGCTCGTCCTTACCCTGAATGTGCTGCTGAAACATGTATCTCTCAAAGCTCTCCTTGACTTCGACCGCACAGTGGCTGTCGAACTTCAGAATTATGGTCTTGAACTTCGATTTGTCCTCCCCCTCATCGAAAGTGAGCGAGTTGTAAATGTGCAGAGCGTATTCACCGGCTGTGAAGAGGAAGAGAGCAATCTTCCGTGCGTCTGAGGCAGCTTCCAGGTCCCTGGCTTCGAGGTACAGCTGGAAGCGCTGTTTGAAAAGTTTCCAGTTCGAGCCCAGATTCCCTGCAATGCGGAGAGGTGGCGGCGGGCGAATGGAGTCCATTCTGTAGGATGGCGCGAGACAGGTGGAAGGCAGATCACTGAAAGGTAGGTCTCAGAAGTGTGAGCATCCCTCAACTCCTGGTATCATGAAGTGTTGGCTAGTGTAGACTTGAGAGATGAACAGACACTTCCAACACTGATGAAGGTTCAACTCAATTTTATTAACTACTTCTGACTAACTAACACACGATGACTGTGGGTCTAAATGATGCTAACTTAAACTAGAGACAGCCTTGTCCGAACCAGTTGATTCTCTCAGCACGTGTTGTAAGTCAGTGCTGGGCTGGATGAGTTCTTGTTACACTCAGAGGCAGCACACAGAACGAGCGGGAACCGTGGTGCCCTCTGCCTTTATAGTGTGTGTATTCTAATTGGTGATTGGCTGCGGTGTTTGTACATGTTGATTGGTCCCTGTGTGTGTTCATCAGTGTGTGTCTGCACCATGATATACTGGTGTATATTATGACACCGGGGAGGGGAGGGCGTGTGCCAGGGAGGGGTGAGGGGGCAAGTGACAGGGTGAGGGGGCGAGTGCCGGGGAGGGGAGTGCGAGTGCCATGATTCAGACTATCCACACACCCAACCCAAGAATCAACTTCCACAAAATCCTTTTCTTTGGCGAACACTGATGCAAAGTATGCATTTAACACCTCGCTCATTTCCTCTGGATCAATTCATAGATTCCCCCACTGTCCTTAATGGGTCCAATCCTTCCCTTTGCCACCCTCTTATTTTTGCATGTGAATAAAAAGCCTTGGGATTCACCTTAATCCTACTTGCCAAGAACTAGTCCTGGACTAGGGTAAGGGATTAACATTTTAGGACTGAGTAACGGAGAAGTTTCTTCACCCAGAAGATGGTGAATCTGTGGAATTCACGACCATAAAACGTAGTTGAGACAAGAATATTGTGTAATTTCAAGTAAAGTAGATATAGGGTTGGATTCTCTGCACCCCGACGGTGAAATCGTGTTCGGCGCTGGGGCGGAGAATCCAGTTTCACACATGAAATCGGGATCGGCTCCAGTTCCGCGATTCTCCACCCCCTGAAAAGCGGTGTACCCGGGCAGTCCGCTGCGCCGCGTATCCACCAGCTGCAGCCATTGCTGAAGACCCGCCCCGCTATTCTCCAGCCCGACCGGCCGAAGTCTCAATGGCGTATTTCTAATGTGGTCCAGCCATTCGGGATACTCGCGAGGTAGCTGCAGGCTCAGCCCCGGCCGCCATAGTCGGGGAGGGGCCGATTGGAGGGCAGGGGGGGCCTCATACGGGACTGAGTCTTTATGTGGGGACGATTCGGATTGGGCGAGTGGCAGATCGAGGGCACTATTTCTGCGGTCCAGGTCCACGGTCTGAGTCCGCCATGGAGCACGGCGCGGCCGCTGGAGTCCACCGCCATGCGCATGCGCAGCCTCTGATCTGGAAGTGCGGGGGGCCGTATCGGCAGCTGGAGCTGTGAGCTCCACGATAGCTTAATGCCAGCCCGTGCAAAACGGTGAATCTGTGGCCTTTTGCTGGCAGTTTTTCTGCCGTTAATGAACTCGGGCGGGATTCAGCGAGCCCCCGTCGGGTCGGAGAATCGCCGGGGTGGGGGGCGGCGTGAATCCCGCACACGGTGGCTGCTGAATTCTCCAGCGCCGGGGATTTGGCGGGGGCGGGAATTGCGCCAATCCAGTCGGCGGCTGCTAGCAGCTCCCCACCCCCCCCCCCCGCCCCCACCCCCCCCACAGTGAACCCCTCCCCTGCAAGATGGTGAATCTGTTGACTTATGATGGCAGTTTTTCTGCCATTAATGAACACGGGCGGGATTCGGCCAGCCCCCGTCGGGTCGGAAAATCGCCGGGGGGGTGGGGGGGGGGGGGGGGGTGGGGGGAGGTGTGTGTGAGGGGGGGGGGGGGGCGAGAATCCCGCCACGGTGGCTGCCAAATTCTCCAGCGCCGGGGAGTTGGCGGGGGCGGGAATCGTGTCATACCAGTCAGCGGCTGCTAGCAACCCCCCCCTCCGGTGAAAAATACCAAACGGAGTAAACACATTGTATTAAGGAACAGGAACTACAGTAATGGTGCGTTTGGTTAGTAGTGAATGAATACATATGTATTTAGCTCAGCTCATTCTATCTATATCTGAGGAGAGTTTTACTAGTTCTCTGATAGGTGTTGCATCGATTATTTAATAATGATGCAAAATTACATCTTACTTTTAATAATAACTGCTGGCAATCTTCTATTGCTGCCCTGAATATACTTCAGTCTCCTGCAACAGAATTCCCCATTTTGGTAACCATGCCGAGTGGCGGGAAGGGAAGTTGGGGTGATTTTCGCTGGAGAGTGTCGGAACCTTACAGATACAATCTTGTGGTGTTCAGCTCATTTATTATGCATGTGTGAGGAACACATCAAATCCCATGGATTTATTCTCCCACGCCATCACCTCATTGCGCCAATATCTTGGTGCCATATTTAAATGTTACCACACAGCCAATCATTCTTCAACTCTGCTCCTTGACTCACCTTCAGTTCCTGTCTTACTTTTGGCTTTTATCTCATCCGATGAATTTTCCAATGGATTATAATTACTGTTTTGATCACTTGAAGGGGTTTGCTCTGAATCTACATGAACACATAAATGCAAAACATAAACACATTGTACAAAGGAGCAGGAAATACAGTAATGATGCATTTGGTTAATAGTGAAAGAATACATATGTATTTAGCTCACCTTGTTACATCTTTATCTAAGGAGAAATATTATTATTTTGCAGAGAGTTTTCGCGTCAATATCTTCGTACCCATGGAAAATTACATCTTACTTTTGATAATAGTTGCTGGTAATTTTCAATCGTTGCCCTGAATATACCTCAGCCTCCTGCAACTGGAGGGAGGGGAAGTCGGGGTGACTTTCGCTGGAGAGTGACGCAGCTGAACCTGCAAACCCTGTGGTGTTCAGCTCATTAATTATATATGTGTGAGGGGCAGCATGGTGGTGCTGTGGTTAGCACTCCTGCCTCATGGCGCAGAGGTCCCAGGTTCGATCCCGGCTCTGGGTCACTGTCCGTGTGCAGTTTGCACGCTCTCCCCTAGTTGATGTGGGTTTTACCCCTACAACCCAAAGATGTGCAGGGTCGGTGGACTGGCTATGCTAAGTTGCCCCTTAATTGGAAAAAAATAATTGGGCACTCTCAATTTAGTTTTTAAAAATTATACACGTGTGAGGAACACATCAAATCACATTGAGTTATCCTGCCAGTGCGTGGACCCAACCTGTCAGATAGTGACCCCCTAGACTTCCCCTCGCCACCGACCACCAGTCCCGCAGCCCTCATCGAAGACCCCCAGCCAGCAGCACGGCTCCCCTCCCCCCCCCCTGATTGGGGCAGCACTGGGCACAGTCCACAGCCGCCATGCTGGGTTCCCGACCGCTGAGACCGTGGACGGGATTCTCCAACCACCCGCCGGGTCGGAGAATCGCTGGGGGTCGGCACGAATCCCGCCCCCGCCGTCCGCCGAAGTCTCTGACCCCCCAAATTCTGGCCCCGCGTGAATCGTGCCGCCCGCCTCGGAGAACGGCGGGGACCGGAGCAACACTTTCGGCCCCGGGGCTGCCGGACTTCTCCTGGCCGGATGGGCTGAAGTCCCGCCGACGTGACCACGGGTCACACCGGCGTAAATTAAAACACCTTTATAATGGCGTCAACCACTGCTGATGGTTGGTCACTGCGTGGGGTGGCCGCAGGAGAAGTGACGGCGCGGCTGCAGTTGTTGTGGAGTGGGGGGGGGGGGGGTGTGTGCAGGGGGGGGTGTGGCGGGGGGTTGTGAGGGGAGGAAGGGGGTGTGAGAAGGGGTGTGGAGGGGAGAGCACACCTGTTGCGGCGCCGAATGGATCCATCCGGTAAGCGGTCCAGGAAGGATCGGGGGGGGCCACCTGCCTTAGTACGACAGCAGGCGCTGACTAGCCACCGTCCAGGTGGTAGATGCGAACCTTGTTGTCTGGATGGATGTCGGGAAGGTCAGCAGCCCGTGAGTCGTAGGAAGTTTTCTGCTGCAGTTGAGACATGTGCATGCGGTGGAGCAGGGGGACATAATCGAGGTTGGGAGCGAGAATTGATGGCACCGTCGTTCTGAGGGTGCGGTTGATTAGCAGCTGAGCAGGCGACAGGCCGGTGGAGAGTGGGGCGGAGCGATAGGCCAGCAGAGCAAGGTGGAAATATGAGCCGGTGTCGGCGGCCTTGCAGAGGAGCCGCTTAACGATTTGGACCCCCGTTTCCGCCTTCCCATTGGATTGTGGGTATAGGGGACTGGACATAATGTGCTGGAAGTTGTAGTGTCGGGCGAAGCCGGCCCATTCCTGTCTCACGAAACAGGGGCCATTGTCTGACATGACCGTCAGCGGAATGTCATATCGGACAAATGTCTCCTTACAAGCCCTGATCACAGCCGAGGATGTGAGATCGTGCAGCCTGATGACCTCCGGGTAACTGGAGAAGTAGTCGATAAAGATGACGTCGATGCCCACTTGGTTCAAGGCGATGTGACGAGCTCATGGGGCATCAGGGTCTCCCGTGGTTGGGCAGGCTGAAAACGCTGGCAGGTTGAGCAGTTGAGCACCACATTGGCGATGTCATCATTGATGCCTGGCCAGTAGACGGCTTCTCTGGCGCTGCGGCGGCACTTCTCGATTCCTAAATGGCCTTCATGGAGTTGCTCCAACACTAGCTGGCGCATGCTTTGTGGGATGATGATGCGATCCAATTTCAGGAGCACCCCGTCGACAATCGCCAGGTCATCGCGGACGTTGTAAAATTGCGGGCATTGGCCCTTGAACCACCCGTCTGACATTAGGCGCATCACCCGCTGCAGAAGTGGCGAATTTGCATCAGTCGTGCATCCGTGGCTGGCAAATGGGAGGCTGCAAACTGAACGTGGGCATCTATTTGGTAAATGAAGCCGTCATGATCATACGGAGTTGTGATCGACCTCGAGAGGGCATCGGCAATGGCAAGGTCCTTGCCAGGGGTATAGATCAGTTGAAAGTCATACCTGCGCAGCTTGAGTAGGATACGCTGGAGGTGAGGCGTCATGTCATTCAAGTCCTTTTTGATAATATTTACAAGGGGGCGGTGGTCGGTTTCAACCGTGAACTGCGGAAATCCATAGACATAGTCGTGGAACTACCCGACTCCAGTGAGAAGGCCGAGACACGCTTTCTCAATTTGCGCATAGCGCTGCTCTGTGGGAGTCATCGCCCGCGACACATACGCAACGGGAACCATGACGAGGCCTTGTCTCGTTGCAGGAGCACGGCACCAATCCCCGACTGACTGGCACCAGTAGAGATTTTGGTCTCTTTGGTCGGGTCGAAAAACACTGGGGCCGTGGAAAGCTTAGCCTTCAGCTCCTGCCATTCACGCTCGTGAGCAGAGAGCCATCGGAAATCTGTGGTTTTCCGAATCAGGTCTCTGAGGGCCGTGGTGTGTGAAGCGAGATTCGGGATGAACTTCCCGAGGAAATTCACCATACCCAGGAACCGGAGGACCGCTTTCTTGTCCTATGGCGTCTTCATGGACGTGATTGCTGCAATCTTTCCTCGCCCGGACGCACTCCCTGAGGGGAGATGTGATCCCCCAGAAACTTGATACTTGACTGGCCAAAGGAGCATTTGGCCCTATTGAGGCGGAGGCCGTGTTTGTGGATGCGCCTGAAAACACGCTGAAGGCGGGCAATGTGTTCCTGCGGGGTGGTTGACCAGATAATAATGTCGTCGACATATACCCGGACGCCGTCGATCCCCTCCATCATCTGCTCCATGATCCGGTGGAAAACTTTGGATCAGAGATGATGCTGAATGGCATCCGGTTGTAGCAGAACCTGCCAAAGGGTGTGTTGAACGTACACAGCTTCCTGCTTGGCTCATTTGTTAGATCTGCCAGAAACCCTTCGAGGCATCCAGTTTTGAGAATAGTTTGGCGTGGGCCATCTCGGACGTGAGCTCCTGACGTTTCGGAATCGACTAGTGCTCCCGCATGATATTCTGATTCAGATCTTTAGAATCAATACAGATCCGCAGCTCACCGGACGGTTTCTTGACGCAGACCATGGAGCCTACCCAGTCTGTGGGTTCCATGACCCTAGAAATGACTCCTTAGTCCTGGAGGTTCTGGAGCTGTTGCCTGAGGCGGTCCTTGAGGGGCGCTGGGACTCTGTGAGGTGCGTGAACAATAGGCGTGGCGTTGGGCTTGAGTAAGATTTTGTACGTGTAGGGGAACGTGCCCATGCCTTTGAAAACATAATGGTATTGCTGGATGATGGAGTCGAGTTGCGCCCTGAAGTCTGTATCAGAGGATACAGACACATCGCTTGAAGAGAGAGAGTGTACTCTCTGCACTAAGTGGAGCAGCTTGCATGCCTGCGCACCAAGCAAGGAGGCTTTTGAGGCAGCAACAATCTCGAATGGGAGAGTGACTGTGTGAGCACGATGTGTCACCTCAAGGCGGCAGGAGCCGCTGGCGACGATGGCATTGCCATTGTAGTCCAGCAATTTACACGCAGATGGCAGGCCAGTAGGCTGTACGCAGAGCTTGCGAAAATCAGACGACGTGATGAGATTGGCAGAAGCGCCAGTGTCCAGGCGGAACCTGACAGGAGACCGGTTCACTGTAAGGGTGGCACACCACTCATCATCCTGGCTGACACTGTGGACATGGACGGGTTTGGTGCCGCGCTTGGGGCACATCCTGTTCATCGTAACAACGCCGATTTGGAACGGGACCTGTTGGTCATTGCAGGCACAGTCGGAATCAAGGTCTAGAGTAGGTTCATTGATGGCAGGCTGGATAGCCCTGACGTCTCTGTGGGGCTGGGTGGACCTCCTAAAAACAGCAGGCATGGAAGATCTGCACATAGCAGCGTAGTGGCCTCGTTTGCCACACTGCAGGCAGCGTCGGGACTTCGCGGGACATTGCTGCTTTAAGTGGGTGGAGCCGCAGTTGCCGCATGCCGGAGCGTCGGGACATTAATCGCGCCACCGCGCATGCGTAGGGCGATCCAGCGAAGCGCGCGAAGCGGTCCATGACATCAGCACGCTCGCTGCGTGTAGGTGCGGGACTCCGCGAAACGCGCGTGAAATGGCCACCATCGTTCAGATCCAGAGCCTGAATAGATTTAATCATTTGGACCAGTTCTTCCTTGTAAGGGGCTTGCCGCGCCGTTTCAGCAGCCTGGATGCAGGAGTAGCACGTGGAGGCATGTTCATGAAGTACACAGGTCTCAATGGCTGTGGAGAGAGTCGGCTGCTTTACTTTTAGTAGCTGCTGGCGCAGGGGCTCAGATTGAACACCAAAAACAATCTGGTCACGGAGCATGGAGTCAGAAGTGGATCCGTAGTTGCAGGACTGCGCAAGGACGCGGTGGTGGGTAATGAAGGGCTGGAAAGGCTCGTCCTTACCCTGAATTTGCTGCTGCAACATGTATCTCTCAAAGCTCTCCTTGACTTCAACCGCACAGTGGCTGTCGAACTTCAGAATTATGGTCTTGAACTTCGATTTGTCCTCCCCCTCATCGAAGGTGAGCGTGTTGTAAATGTGCAGAGCGTGGTCACTGGCTGTGAAGAGGAAGAGAGCAATCTTCCGTGCGTCTGAGGCAGCTTCCAGGTCCCTGGCTTCGAGGTACAGCTGGAAGCGCTATTTGAAAAGTTTCCAGTTCGAGCCCAGATTGCCTGCAATGCGGAGAGGTGGCGGCGGGCGAACGGAGTCCATTCTATAGGATGGCGCGAGACTGGTGGAAGGCAGATCACTGAAAGGTAGGTCTCAGAAGTGCGAGCATCCCTCACCTCCTGGTATGAAGTGTTGGCTAGTGTAGACTTGAGAGATGAACAGACACTTCCAACACTGATGAAGGTTCAACTCAATTTTATTAACTACTTCTGACTAACTAACACACGATGACTGTGGGTCTAAATGATGCTAACTTAAACTAGAGACAGCCTTGTCTGAACCAGTTGATTCCCTCAGCACGTGTTGTAAGTCTGTGCTGGGCTGGATGAGTTCTTGTTACACTCAGAGGCAGCACACAGAATGAGCGGGAACCGTGGTGCCCTCTGCCTTTATAGAGTGTGTATTCTAATTGGTGATTGGCTGCGGTGTTTGTACATGTTGATTGGTCCCTGTGTGTGTTTCCATCAGTGTGTGTCTGCACCATGATATACTGGTGTATATTATGACACCGGGGAGGGGAGGGCGAATGCCGGGGAGGGGTGAGGGGGCAAGTGACAGGGTGAGGGGGCGAGTGCCGGGGAGGGGAGGGCGAGTGCCATGATTCAGACTATCCACACACCCAACCCAAGAATCAACTTCCACAAAATCCTTTTCTTTGGCGAACACTGATGCAAAGTATGCATTTAACACCTCGCTCATTTCCTCTGGATCAACTCATAGATTCCCCCACTGTCCTTAATGGGTCCAATCCTTCCCTTTGCCACCCTCTTATTTTTTGCATGTGAATAAAAAGCCTTGGGATTCACCTTAATTAAACTTGCCAAGAACTAGTCCTGGACTAGGGTAAGGGATTAACATTTTAGGACTGAGGTACGGAGAAGTTTCTTCACCCAGAAGATGGTTAATCTGTGGAACTCACGACCACAAAACGTAGTTGAGACAAAAACGTTGTGTAATCTCAAGTAAATTAGATATAGGGCTGGATTCTCAGCACCCCGCTGGTGAAATCGTGTTCAGCACTGGGGCGAGAATCCAGTTTCACGCATTAAATCGGGACAGCGCCAGTTCCACGATTCTCTGCTCCCTGAAAAGCGGTGTACCCGGGCAGTCCGCTGCGCCGCGTATCCACCAGCTGCAGCCATTGCTGGAGGCCCGCCCCGCTATTCTCCAGCCCGACCGGCCGAAGCCTCGACGGCGTATTTCTAATGTGGTCCAGCCATTCGGGATACTCGCGAGGTAGCTGCAGGCTCAGCCGCAGCCGCCATAGTCGAGGGCGGGCCGATCGGTGGGGTGAAGGTGCCTCATATGGGACTGATTCTTTATGTGCGGGCGATTCGGATCGGGCAAGTGGCAGATTGAGGGCACTATTTCTGCGGTCCAGGTCCGCGGTACGAGTCCGCCATGGACCACGATAGCTCCATGCCAGCCCCCTGCAAGACGGTGAATCTGTGGCCTTTTGATGGCAGTTTTTCTGCCATTAATGAACACGGGCGGGATTCGGCCAGCCTCCAAATCGGGTCGGAGAATCGCCGGGGGGGGGGGGGGGGGGGGGGGGGGGGGGTGGCGAGAATCCCGCCACGGTGGCTGCCAAATTCTCCAGCGCCGGGGATTTGGCGGGCCGGGAATCGTGTCATACCAGTCAGCGGCTGCTAGCAACCCCCCCTCCGGTGAAAAATACCAAACAGAGTAAACACATTGTATTAAGGAACAGGAACTACAGTAATGGTGCGTTTGGTTAGTAGTGAATGAATACACATGTATTTAGCTCAGCTCATTGCATCTTTTTCTGAGGAGAGTTTTACTATTTCTCAGATAGGTGCTGCATCAATAGTTTAATAATGATGGAAAATTACATCTTACTTTTAATAATAACTGCTGGTAGGCTTATATTGCTGCCCTGAATATACTTCAGTCTCCTTCAACTGAATTCCCCATTTTGGAGGCCTTGTGGCGGGAAGGGAAGTCGGGGTGATTTTTGATGGAGAGTGTCGGAACCTCACAGACACAATCTTGTGGTGTTCAGCTCATTTATTATGCATGTGTGAGGAACACATCAGATCCCATGGATTTTCCTGCCACGCCATCACCTCATTGCGCCAATATCTCGGTGCCATATTTAAATGCTTCCACAGAGCCAATCATTCTTCAACTCTGCTCCTTGACTCACCTTCTGTTCCTGGCTTGCTTTTGTCTTTTATCTCATCCGATGAATTTTCCGATGGATTAAACTCACTGTTTTGATCACTTGAAAGGGTTTGCTCTGGATCCACATGAACACAAAAATGCAAAACATAAACACATTGTACAAAGGAGCAGGAAATAAGGTAATGATGCATTTGGTTAATAGTGAAAGAATACATATGTATTTAGCTCACCTCGTTACATCTTTATCTAAGGAGAAATATTATTATTTTGCAGAGAGTTTTCGTGTCAATATCTTTGTACCCATGGAAAATTACATCTTACTTTTGATAATAATTGCTGGTAATTTTCAATCATTGCCCTGAATATACCTCAGCCTCCTGCAACTGGAGGGAGGGGAAGTCGGGGTGACTTTCGCTGGAGAGTGACGCAGCTGAACCTGCAAACCCTGTGGTGTTCAGCTCATTAATTATACATGTGTGAGGGGCAGCATGGTGGTGCTGTGGTCAGCACTCCTGCCTCATGGCGCTGAGGTCCCAGGTTTGATCCCGGCTCTGGGCCACTGTCCGTGTGGAGTTTGCACATTCTCACCTTGGTAGCACAACCCAAAGATGTGCAGGGTAGGTAGATTGGCCACGCTGAATTGCCCCTTAATTGGAAAAAATTAATTGGGCACTCTAAATTTTTTTTTTTTTAATTATACATGTGTGAGGAACACATGAAATCACATTGAGAGATCCTGCCACACCATCACCTCACAGTGCCAATATTTAAATGGTACCACACAGCCATTCACTCTTCCAGTCTGCTCCTTCATTCACCTCAAAAAACAATACAGCACAGGAGCAGGTCCTTCGGCCCTCCAAGCCTGTACCAGCCATAATACCACCCTTGGCAAAAACCCTCAGCACTTCTTAGTGCTGTATCCCTCTGTACCCATCCTATCCATGTATTTGTCGATATGCCTTTTGAATACCGTTAATGTATCTGCTTCGACAACCTCCCCTGGCAGGCACTCACCGTCCGCTGCGTAAAAAACCTGCCTCACACATCTCCTCTAAACTTTGCCTCACAGTCCTTAAACCAATGCCCAGTAGTGACTGACCTCTCCACCCTGGAAAAGAGTGCCTGCCCATCCACTCTTTCCATGCCTCTCATAATCTTGTAGACCTATAGCAGGTCACCCCTCCACCTCCATTGCTCTAATCAAATCAGTCCGAGTCTATTCAGCCTCTCCTCATAGCTAACACCCTCCAGACCAGGCAATATCCTGTTAAGCATCCTCTGCACCCTATCCAAAGCCTCCACATTCTTCTGGTACTGTGGTGACCAGAAATGTGCGCAATATTCCAAGTGCGGCCTTGTCAAGGTTCTAGAACTGGAGCATGACTTGCCAGTTTTTATACTCGATGCCCCGTCCAATGAAGGCAAGCATTTTATATGCTTTCTTGACGACTTTATCTACTTGTGTTGCCACTTTCAAAGATCTAAGGACCTGTACGCCAAAATCTCTCTGACTTTCTATATTCCTAATTGTTTTGCCATTTACTGTATAGCCCCCTTTGATGTTAGATCTACCAAAATGCATTACCTCACATTTATCCAGATTAAACTCCATATGCCATTTCTCTGCCCAAATCTCCAACCTAACTATCACCTGCGCTTACCTCTGACAGTCCTCAACACTATCTGCCACTCCACCACCCTTGGTGTCATCCGCAAACTTACTAATGAGACCAGCTACATTTTCCTCCAAATAATTTATGTATACGACAGACAACATAGGCCCCAGCACCGATCCCTGTGGAACACCACTAATCACAACCTTCCATTCAGAAAAACACCCTTTTACTGCTATACTCTGCCTTCAGTGGCTGAACCAGTTTTGTACCCATCTTGTCACCTCACCTCTGATCCCGTGTGACTTCACCTTTTGTACCAGTCTGCCATGAGGCACCTTGTCAAACGCTTTACTGAAGTCCAAATCAACAACATCCAGCGCGCTCCCCATATCAATCATTTTTGTCACCGCCTCAGAAAACCCGATCAAGTTGGTGAGGCACGACCTCCCCTTCACAAAAGCATGCTGTCTGTCACTAATGAGTCCATTTGTTTCCAAATGGGTATGTGGTAGTCACCACTGTTGTATTATTTTGTATATACTGCACTGCTTACACGGGTATTACGGTAAGGCCCCTTTACTACAGGTACGGGGGTGGACCCCACCCCTCCTGGACATCATGGACCCCACCAGCGAACGCCCTACCATGCACCCCGTCAGCGACCGCCCCCAGCCAACCCCAGGCCTGCGCCGCATGGCAACCAAACAACCCTGGGGGACCCAAGTGTTACTTCTGCGGACAGTTAAAGCACCCCCGACAACACTGCCTGGCACAGAGAGCGCTCTGCAAGGCCCGTGGTAAGAAAGGACATTTTGCTGCTGTGTGCCAGGCCCGCTCTGTCGCCGCCATGTGCGACCCCCGGGCACCGCCATCTTCCTCCCCGCAGACCACGTGCGTCCCATGGGCGCCGCCATCTTGCTCCCCTCACAACACGTGCGGCCCTTGGGCGCCGCCATCTTCCTCGCCATCTTGCTCGCCTCACACGTGCGGCCCGTGGGCGCCACCATCTTGCCCGCCTCAGGACACGTGTGGCCAGTCGGTGGCGCCATCTTGCCGCCCCAGGACACGTGCGGCCCGTGGGTGCCGCCATCTTCCCCGCCTCAGGATTCCTGTTTGTCGGACACCTCATCGGGCTGCTCATCGCCTGTAACCGCCGCCGACCAGCCACACCTGGCCTCCATCACGATCGACCAGACACGACCGCACAACCTCACGACCGCGTCGACGATGGTGAAGATCGACGGGCACAAGGTTTCCTGCCTTCTGGACTCCGGGAGCACTGAGAGCTTTATCCACCCAGATACGGTAAGGCGCTGCTCCCTCATGGTCCACCCCACCAACCAGAGAATCTCCCTGCACTGCCACCCACATTATCCAGGGCGTAGAGTTCAGCAGCGTCCGCATCTACGTTCTCCCAAACCTCTGCACTGCCCTGCTACAAGGCCTGGACTTCCAGTGCAACCTCCAGAGCCTAACCTTGAAATTTGGCGGGCCCCTACCACCCCTTACTGTATGCGGCCTCACGACCCTTAATGTCGACCCACCTTCCCTGTTTGCGAACCTCACCCCGGATTGCAAACCCGTCGCCACCAGGAGCAGACGGTACAGTACCCAGGACAGGACCTTCATCAGGTCTGAGGTCCAGCAGCTGCTACGGGCAGGTATTATTGAGGCCAGCAACAGCTCCTGGAGAGCCCAAGTGATAGTGGTAAAAACCGGGGAGAAAAACAGGATGATCGTTGACTATAGTCAGACCATCAATCGGTACATGCAGCTCGCCGCATACCCTCTCCCTCGCAAATCTGATATGGTCCTATCATATATGTACCTATCTGCATTTGCCGGTGCAGTGACGCTGGCGCTCCCGTGCATGCACCAACTCGTGCCGGCCAGCAGAGGCCCTTCGGTGCCAGTTGGCGTGGCACCAACCTCATTTCCCACCGGCCGGCATGGCGCAAACCTCTCCGGCGCCGGCCTAGCCCCTGAAGGTGCGGAGGATTCCACACCTTTGCGGCGGCCCAACGCCGGAGTGGTTCCCGCCACTCCACTGTGCTGTTTCTGCCCGCCCCACTGATTCCCGGAGAATCCCGCCCAAGATGTTTGTGTTGTTGGAGCTGCACTCAGCCAGCAAGGGGAAAGTATCCCATCACACACCTGACTTGTGCTTTGTAGTTTCTGTACAACATTTGGAATTCAGGGTTCCAAGTCCCTGAACTGCGATTGTAGCCACATTATTTATATAGCTGTAAAATCTTCAATCCTTTCTGAGTTAAAGAAGCTTAACTCAATCAAAGAAACTGACTGTTTTGCTCAATCCAGTCATGCTGCTGTAACAGAAGGAAAACAGGAAAGTAGTTGGCAACATTACTGAAAGCGACAAATTCTGATCTGTTCCAAGTGCCTGGGACAGTTCATTTCCACCAATGGAGGAGACCTGCAGACCTTGCAAATCTGTGTAAGTAACATCCAACTTTAGCACAGCAAAATCTTCGAATGGCATCATGTCACTCAGAGCATGATGGAGTCGAGAAAGGATCCAATACACAGGATTATTCAGTTAATCTTTCATCTCGAGTTAGTCAAGGAGGACAATCTGAAAACAAAACTATTGGCCTCTGCCCTTGGAGTGCTTTTACAACTGGAACACTCTTCTTCGAAATCAATGAGATTTTGTAAACTGGAACACTCTTCTACATTCTGTGCCATTGATAAAATATACATATATTTTTGGTCAAGGATTGCTCTAAAAGCCAGCTGCCAAACAGGCAATGAGTGCTGAGATACCCTCAATTACGACGCGGAGGAGAGTCGGCGGCCCACCCGGGCATGTAGTAAACGCAGCTTGCGAGCGCCGTCGACATCAGTCGGTGAGGAGTCAATATAGTCCTCAAAACACCGCAGCCAATATTAAAACATTTCCGGGGCTTCCGGTGACCAAGTGTCCAGGTTAAGTTTCTCCGGCTTTAGAGCGCTGTCCATCTTGATGTGTCAGATGATTAAATTGAGATACCCTCAATTACGACACAGGAGAGAAGATAGGTGATTCAAAGGCTTTAATCATCTGAGAACTGAACAGCAGCCGAGAAGTGTGCTCATCACATGCTGCCGAGTGACCTCATCTTATGTACCGTTTCCTGGGGGCGGAGCTAGAGGCGGAGACCCCCAGGGTTCCAAGCCCAGTCTTAAAGGGCCAATGCATTAAAGGTACGGTACCGTTACAGCAACTACTGATAACATTCATCACAAGTGCCATGTAGCAGCATAAGGGCAGAACACCAGAACATGGGGCGGAATTCTCCAACAGGGGCGGGATTTACGCCAGCCCCGGGCAATTCCCCGACCGGGGATTCTCCCGGAATTCTCCACCACCCGGGAATCGACGAGAGCGGGAATCATGCCCCGCCAATTGGCATGCCCCCCGCGGCGATTCTCCGGCCCCGATGGGCCGAAGACCCGCCGCTGACAGGCCTCTCCCGCCGGCGGGAATTGGAGCACCTCTGGTGCCGGCGGGATTGGCGGCGCGAGTGGGCCCCCGGGGGGGGCGCG
This sequence comes from Scyliorhinus canicula, assembly GCF_902713615.1. Classification (NCBI taxonomy): domain Eukaryota; kingdom Metazoa; phylum Chordata; class Chondrichthyes; order Carcharhiniformes; family Scyliorhinidae; genus Scyliorhinus; species Scyliorhinus canicula. The sequence continues at coordinate 159,782,421 of NC_052154.1, forward strand.
GGCCGATCGGACCCCGGGGGGTGCCCCCACGGTGGCCTGGCCACGAACGGGGCCCACCAATCGGCGGGCGGGCCTGTGCCGTGGGGGAACTCTTTTTCTTACGCCGCCACCACCTGCGCATGCGCGGACCGGCGAAGGCCTTTCGGCACCAGTTGGCGTGGCGGAAACCACTCCGGCGCGGGCCTAGCCCCTAAAGGAGAGGAGAATTCCGCACCGTTGGGGAGGCCTGACGCTGGAGTCATTGGCGCCACTCCGTTACGCCGGGACCTCCCCGCCCCACTGGGCAGGGGAGAATCCCAGCCATGGAACTTCACCGCAAGACACCCACAATCCCAACTTGGAAATATATGGAATGCTTCTTCGTAACGGGGTGAAAACCTGGAGAACCCCTCCCCAGAGAGCTCTGTGGATGTCTCTACACAACACAAACAACAGTGATTCAAGAAGGATCACCACCTCAAGGAGAATTACGAATTTTCATAAATGCATCATAGAATCATGGAATTTACAGTGTGGAAGGTGTCAACTTTGACACATCTCATGAGCGAATAGATGAAAAATTTGCTAAAAGTATTTATTTCTTCATTGATCCCACCTTCAGTTCCTGGCTTATCCATTGAACTGTCCCCTTGATTATCAGCAATATTTTGTTTGCTTGAAGGAGTTTTCTGTGATTCTACATGAACACAAAAATACAAAAGTGTAAGCACATTGTAGAAAGGAACAGGAACTACAGTAATGGTGCATTTAGTTTATAGTGAATGAATACATATGTATTTAGCTCAGCTCATTACATCTTTATCCGAGGAGGGATTTACTATTTCTCAGATAGGTGTTGCATCAATAACTTAATAATGATGCAAAATTACATCTTATTTTTAATAATAACTGCTGGTAGCCTTCTATTGCTGCCCTGAATATACTTGAGTCGCCTGCAACAGAATTCCCCCTTTTGGAGGCCATGTCTAGTCACGGAAGGGAAGTCGGGGTGATTTTCACTGGAGGCTGTCGGAACTTTACAGACGGGGCGCGATTCTCTGCAAATGCGGAGAGTCGTAAAGGCTGCCGTGAAACCGGCCGTGTTTCACGGCAGCCTCCGCGCCCCCTCCCGGGACCCGATTCACCCCCCCCGGTCGGGGCTAGTATCGCGGCCCCGGGAAGAACGGCAGCGCAGGCTTAGCGAACGTTCGCTAAACCCGGCCGCCAAGACTCACGGTGGCTGCCGCGCACGATGATGTCAGGCGCGCATGCGCGGGTTGGACGGCTCCAACCCGCGCATGCGCGGTCCGTCATGCCCCTCAGCCGCCCCGCGGACTGATCCTGCGGGGCGGCGGAGGGACAAAGAGTGCGCGGGAATCGGACCCGCTGCCCGCGATCGGTGCCCACCAATCGCGGGCCCATGCCAATCGGCGGCACAGTTGCGCAGAACGGCACTTTGCGGCCGTTTTCACGAACTGTGATAGCAGGTGTGTTTAAATTCATGAAAACGGCCGTAAAGGCCTGGGAAATCGGCCCATCGGATAGGGGAGAATCGCTACTCGCCGTAAAAAAACGGCGAGCAGCGATTACTGTCGTGTGGCGGCCGTGGGGGGGGGGGGGGGGGATAGCGGGAGGTCGGGAAAAATGTCGGGAAGGCCCTCCCGCTATTCTCCGACCCGTCGTGGGGGGCGGAGAATCGCGCCCACAATCTTGTGGTGTTCAGCTAATTAATTATGCATGTTTGAGGAACACGTCAGATCCCATGGATTTATTCTCCCACGCCATCACCTCATTGCGCCAATATCTCGGTGCCATATTTAAATGTTACCACACAGCCAATCATTCTTCAACTCTGCTCCTTGACTCACCTTTAGTTCCTGTCTTACTTTTGTCTTTTATCTCATCCGATGAATTTTCCGATGGCTTATATTCACTGTTTGGATCACTTGAAGGGGTTTGCTCTGAATCTACACGAACACAAAAATGCAAAACATAAACACATTGTACAAAGGAGCAGATAATACGGTAATGATGCATTTGATTGATAGTGAAAGAATACATATGCATTTAGCTCACCTCGTTTAAGGAGAAATAATATTATTTTACAGAGAGTTTTCGCGTCAATATCTTCATACCCATGGAAAATTACATCTTACTTTTGATAATAATTGCTGGTAATTTTCTATCGTTGCCCTGAATATAACTCAGCCTCCTGCAACTGGAGGGAGGGGAAGTCGGGGTGACTTTCGCTGGAGAGTGACGCAGCTGAACCTGCAAACCCTGTGGTGTTCAGCTCATTAGTTATATATGTGTGAGGGCAGCATGGTGGTGCCGTGGTTAGCACTCCTGCCTCACGGCGCCGAGGTCCCAGGTTCGATCCCAGTCACTGTCTGTGTGCAGTTTGCACGTTCTCCCCTAGTTGATGTGGGATTTACCCCTACAACCCAAAGATGTGCAGGGTCGGTGAACTGGCTATGCTAAGTTGCCCCTTAATTGGAAAAAATAATTGGGCACTCTAAATTTAGTTTAAAAAAATTATACACATGTGAGGAACACATCAAATCACATTGAGTTGTCCTGCCACACCATCACCTCATTGCGCCAATATTTAAATGGTACCACACAGCCATTCACTCTTCCAGTCTGCTCCTTCATTCACCTCAAAAAACAATACAGCATAGGAACAGGCCCTTCGGCCTTGCAAGCCTGTACCAGTCATAATACCACCCTTGGCCAATCCCTCAGTACTTCTTAATGCTGTATCCCTCTATACCCATCCTATCCATGTATTTGTCGATATTGGAACACTCTTCTTCGAAATCAATGAGATTTTGTAAACTGGAACACTCTTCTACATTCTGTGCCATTGTTAGACTATATATATATTTTTGGTCAAGGATTGCTCTGAAAGCCAGCTGCCAAACAGGCAATGAGTGCCATTAGAAGCATAAGGGCAGAACATTAGTACATGGAACTTCACTGCAAGACTCCCACAATGCCAACTTGGAAAAATGTGGAATGCTTCATCGAAACACAGGTGAAAACTTGGAGAACACCTCCCCAAAGAGCTCTGAGGATGTCTCTACACAACACTAATAACAGTGATTCAAGAAGGTCACCACCACAAGGAGAATAACGAATTTGCATAAATGAATGATAGAATCATAGAATTTACAGTGCGGAAGGTGTCAACTTTGATACATCTCATGAACGAATAGATGAAAAATTTGCTGAAAGTATTTATTTCTTCATTGAGCCCACCTTCAGTTCCTGTCTCATGCAATGAACTTTCCCCTTGATTATCAGCATTATTTTGATTGTTTGAAGGGGTTTTCTGTGATTCTAGATAAACACAAAAATACAAAACAGTGTAAACACATTGCATAAAGGATCAGGAAGTACAGTAATGGTGTGTTTGGTTTATAGTGAATGAATACATATGCATTTAGCTCAGCTCATTACATGTTTAGCTAAGGAGAAATATTATTATTTTACAGAGAGTTTTCGCGTCAATATCTGCGAACCCATGGAAAATTACATCTTTCTTTTGATAATAATTGCTGGTAGGCTTCTATTGCTGGCCTGAATATACTTCAGTCTCCTGCAACAGAATTCCCCATTTTGGAGGCCATGTCTAGTGGCGGGAAGGGAACATAGAACATAGAACAGTACAGCACGGAACAGGCCCTTCGGCCCTCGATGTTGTGCCGAGCAATGATCACCCTACTCAAACCCACGTATCCACCCTATACCCGTAACCCAACAACCCCCCCTTAACCTTACTTTTTAGGACTGTACGGGCAATTTAGCATGGCCAATCCACCTAACCCGCACATCTTTGGACCGTGGGAGGAAACCCGAGCACCCAGAGGAAACCCACGCACACACGGGGAGGACGTGCAGACTCCGCACAGACAGTGACCCAGCCGGAAACTGAACCTGGGACCCTGGAGCTGTGAAGCATTTATGCTAACCACCATGCTACCGTGCTGCCCCATAGTCGGGGTGATTTTTGATGGAGAGTGTCGGAACCTTACAGACACAATCTTGTGGTTTTCAGCTCAGTTATTATGCATGTGTGAGGAACACATCAGATCCCATGGATTTTTCCTGTAACGCCATCACCTCATTGCACCAATATCCCGGTGCCATATTTAAATGCTACCACACAGCCAATCACTCTTCAACTCTGCTCCTTGACTCACCTTCAGTCCCTGGCTTACTTTTGTCTTTTTTCTCATCCTCCGATGAATTTTTCCCTGAATTATAATCACGGTTTTGATTACTTGAAGGGGTTTGCTCAGAATCTACATGAACACAAAAATGCAAAACATAAACACGTTGTACAAAGCAGCAGGAAATACGGTAATGATGCATTTGGCTGATAGTGAAAGAATACATATGTATTTAGCCCACCTCGTTACATGTTTATCTAAGGAGAAGTATTATTATTTTACAGAGAGTTTTCGCGTCAATATCTTCGTACCCATGGAAAATTACATCTTACTTTTGATAATAATTGCTGGTAATTTTCTATCGTTGCCCTGAATATACCTCAGCCTCCTGCAAATGGAGGGAGGGGAAGTCGGGGTGACTTTCACTGGAGAGTGACGCAGCTGAACCTGCAAACCCTGTGGTGTTCAGCTCATTAATTATACATGTGTGAGGGGCAGCATGGTGGTGCTGTGGTTAGCACTCCTGCCTCACGGCGCCGAGGTCCCAGGTTCGATCCCGGCTCCGGGTCACTGTCCGTGTGCAGTTTGCACGTTCTCACCTAGTTGATGTGAGTTTTACCCCTACAACCCAAAGATGTGCAGGGTCGGTGGACTGGCTATGCTAAGTTGCCCCTTAATTGGAAAAAAATAATTGGGCACTCTCAATTTAGTTTTTAAAAATTATACACGTGTGAGGAACACATCAAATCACATTGAGTTATCCTGCCAGTGCGTGGACCCAACCTGTCAGATAGTGCCCCCCTAGACTTCCCCTCGCCACCGACCACCAGTCCCCCAGCCCTCATCGAAGACCCCCAGCCAGCAGCACGGCTCCCCTCCCCCCCCCCCCCCCCCCCCTGATTGTGGCAGCACTGGGCACAGTCCACAGCCGCCATGCTGGGTTCCCGACCGCTGAGACCGTGGACGGGATTCTCCAACCACCCGCCGGGTCGGAGAATCGCTGGGGGTCGGCACGGATCCCGCCCCCGCCGTCCGCCGAAGTCTCTGACACCCCAAATTCTGGCCCCTGTGTGAATTGCGCCGCCCGCCTCGGAGAACGGCGGGGACCGGAGCGACGCTTTCGGCCCCGGGGCTGCCGGACTTCTCCTGGCCGGATGGGCTGAAGTCCCGCCGACGTGACCATGGGTCACACCGGCGTAAATTAAAACACCTTTATAATGGCGTCAACCACTGCTGATGGTTGGCCACGGCGTGGGGTGGCCGCAGGAGGAGTGACGGCGCGGCTGCAGTTGGTGTGGAGGGGGAGGTGTGTGTGCAGGGGGGGGGGGGGGTGTGGCGGGGGGTTGTGAGGGGAGGGAGGGGGTGTGAGAAGGGGTGTGGAGAGGAGAGCACACCTGTTGCGGCGCCGAATGGATCCATCCAGTAAGAGGACCAGGAAGGATCGGGGGGGGGCCACCTGCCTTAGTACGACAGCAGGCGCTGACTAGCCACCGTCCAGGTGGTAGATGCAAACCTTGTTGTGTGGCTGGATGTCGGGAAGGTCAGCAGCCCGTGAGTCATAGGAAGTTTTCTGCTGCAGTTGAGACATGTGCATGCGGTGGAGCAGGGGGACATAATCGAGGTTGGGAGCGAGAATTGATGGCACCGTCGTTCTGAGGGTGCGGTTGATTAGCAGCTGAGCAGGCGACAGGCCGGTGGAGAGCGTGGCGGAGCGATAGGCCAGCAGAGCAAGGTGGAAATATGAGCCGGCGTCGGCGGCCTTGCTGAGGAGCCGCTTAACGATTTGGACCCCCGTTTCCGTCAGCGGAATGTCATGTCGGGCAAATGTCTCCTTACAAGCCCTGATCACAGCCGAGGATGTGAGATCGTGCAGCCTGATGACCTCCGGGTAACTGGCGAACTAGTCGATAAAGATGACGTCGATGCCCACTTGGTTCAAGGCGATGTGACGAGCTCATGGGGCATCAGGGTCTCCCGTGGTTGGGCAGGCTGAAAACGCTGGCAGGTAGAGCAGTTGAGCACCACATTGGCGATGTCATCATTGATGCCCGGCCAGTAGACGGCTTCTCTGGCGCTGCGGCGGCAATTCTCGATTCCTAAATGGCCTTCATGGAGTTGCTCCAACACTAGCTGGCGCATGCTTTGTGGGACGATGATGCGATCCAATTTCAGGAGCACCCCGTCGACAACCGCCAGGTCATCGCGGACGTTGTAAAATTGCGGGCATTGGCCCTTGAACCACCCGTCTGACGTTAGGCGCATCACCCGCTGCAGAAGTGGTGAATTTGCATCAGTCGTGCATCCGTGGCTGGCAAATGAGAGGCTGCAAACTGAACGTGGGCATCTATTTGGCAAATGAAGCCGTCATGATCATACGGAGTTGTGATTGACCTTGAGAGGGCATCGGCAATGGCAAGGTCCTTGCCAGGGGTATAGATCAGTTGAAAGTGGTACCTGCGCAGCTTGAGTAGGATACGCTGGAGGTGAGGCGTCATGTCATTCAAGTCCTTTTTGATAATATTTACAAGGGGGTGGTGGTCGGTTTCAACCGTGAACTGCGGAAATCCATAGACGTAGTCGTGGAACTTCCCGACTCCAGTGAGAAGGCCGAGACACGCTTTCTCAATTTGCGCATAGCGCTGCTCTGTGGGAGTCATCGCCCGCGACACATACGCAACGGGGGCCATGACGAGGCCTTGTCTCGTTGCAGGAGCACGGCACCAATCCCCGACTGACTGGCATCAGTAGAGATTTTGGTCTCTTTGGTCGGGTCGAAAAACACTGGGGCCGTGGAAAGCTTGGCCTTCAGCTCCTGCCATTCACGCTCGTGAGCAGGGAGCCATCGGAAATCTGTGGTTTTGCGAATCAGGTCTCTGAGGGTCGTGGTGTGTGAGGCGAGATTCGGGATGAACTTCCCGAGGAAATTCATCATATCCAGGAACCGGAGGACCGCTTTCTTGTCCTCTGGCGTCTTCATGGACGTGATTGCTGCAATCTTTCCTCGCCCGGACGCACTCCCTGGTGGGAGATGTGATCCCCCAGAAACTTGATACTTGACTGGCCGAAGGAGCATTTGGCCCTATTGAGGCGGAGGCCGTGTACGTGGATGCGCCTGAAAACACGCTGAAGGTGGGCAATGTGTTCCTGCGTGGTGGTTGACCAGATAATAATGTCGTCGACATATACCCGGACGCCGTCGATCCCCTCCATCATCTGCTCCATGATCCGGTGGAAAACTTTGGATCAGAGATGATGCTGAATGGCATCCGGTTGTAGCAGAACCTGCCAAAGGGTGTGTTGAACGTACACAGCGTCCTGCTTGGCTCATTTGTTAGATCTGCCAGAAACCCTTCGAGGCATCCAGTTTTGAGAATAGTTTGGCGTGGGCCATCTCGGACGTGAGCTCCTGACGTTTCGGAATCGACTAGTGCTCCCGCATGATATTCTGATTCAGATCTTTAGGATCAATACAGATCCGCAGCTCACCGGACGGTTTCTTGACGCAGACCATGGAGCCTACCCAGTCTGTGGGTTCCATGACCCTAGAAATTACTCCTTAGTCCTGGAGGTTCTGGAGCTGTTGCCTGAGGCGGTCCTTGAGGGGCGCTGGGACTGTGTGAGGTGCGTGAACAATAGGCGTGGCGTTGAGCTTGAGTAAGATTTTGTACGTGTAGGGGAACGTGCCCATGCCTTTGAAAACATTATGGTATTGCTGGATGATGGAGTCGAGTTGCACCCTGAAGTCTGTGTCAGAGGATGCAGACACATCGCTTGAAGAGAGAGAGTGTACTCTCTGCACTAAGTGGAGCAGCTTACATGTCTGCGCACCAAGCAAGGAGGCTTTTGAGGCAGCAACAATCTCGAATGGGAGAGTGACTGTGTGAGCACGATGTCTCACCTCAAGGCAGCAGGAGTCGCTGGCGGCAATGGCATTGCCATTGTAGTCCAGCAATTTACACACAGATGGCAGGACAGCAGGCTGTACGCAGAGCTTGCGAAAATCAGACGACGCGATGAGATTGGCAGAAGCACCAGTGTCCAGGCGGAACCTGACAGGAGACCAGTTGACCGTAAGGGTGGCACACCACTCATCATCCTGGCTGACACTGTGGACATGGACATGTTCAGTGCCACGTTTGGGGCACATCCTGTTCATCGTAACAACGCCGATTTGGAACGGGACCTGTGGGTCATTGTAGGCACAGTCAGAATCAAGGTCTAGAGTAGGTTCATTGATGGCAGGCTGGATAACCCTGACGTCTTTATGGGGCTGGGTGGACCTTCAAAAAACAGCAGGCATGGAAGATCTGCACATAGCGAGCACTTTTCCAGGAGACACATCCGGAGTGAGACTCATCCAGAGTGGGGGATTGAAACTTGGTAATTTGGTGCAGTGAGGTAAATCAGCAAAGGTAAGTGGAAAATCTAATTCTGCTGTTTTTCAGTTAAAAGTACAGTGTGGAGCTCAGTGTCTGATTGGTTGAAGCTGCCCCCACCCTAATTGCTGAGAGGCAGTTATCTGTCAATCACCTGAGGCCTGTTTAGGGGCACATTGTATTCTTCTCTTTGAAGTTAAGGTATTTTTTGAGTCATCGGTTAGCTGAGGTCTGTATAAAAGACAGACAGACAGCGCACACAGTAAGCGAGCACTTTTCCAGGAGACACATCCGGAGTGAGACTCATCCAGAGTGGGGGATTGAAACTTGGTAATTTGGTGCAGTGAGGTAAATCGGTGCAGAGTGTGAGGAGGTGCTTTTTACCCCTGGTAAGTGACTGGTAAGTAGTCTCTCTTTTTCTTTTCATTGTCTAATTTATTTATTTTTATTTTGAAATTCTAGTTGTTTAAGTTTACCACGGGTTTACGACATGGCAGGAGATCCCAGAGCTGTGTCATGCTCCTCGTGTGCGATGTGGGAGCTCTGGGACACATCCACTGTCCCTGGCTCCTTCACGTGCAAGAAGTGTGTTCAGTTGCAGCTCTTGTTAGACCGCTTGACGGCTCTGGAGCTGCGGATGGACTCACTTTGGAGCATCCGCGATGCTGAGGAGGTCGTGGATAGCACGTTTAGCGAGTTGGTCACACCGCAGGTGAAGGTTACTGAGGGAGATAGAAAATGGGTGACCAAAAGAAAGAGCAAGAGTAGGAAGGCAGTGCAGGTGTCCCATGCGGTCATCTCCCTGCAAAACAGATATACCGCTTTGGATACTGTTGAGGGAGATGGCTCACCAGGGAAAGGCAGCAGCAGCCAGGTTCATGGCACCGTGGCTGGCTCTGCTGCACAGCAGGGCAGGAAGAAAAATGGCAGGGCTATAGTGATAGGGGACTTGATCGTAAGGGGAATAGACAGGCGGTTCTGTGGACGCAATCGAGACTCCAAGATGGTATGTTGCCTCCCTGGTGCAAGGGTCAAGGATGTCTCGGAGCATCTGCAGGACATTCTGGGGGGGGGAGGGTGAACAGCCAGCTGTCGTGGTGCACATAGGCACCAACTATATAGGTAAAAAACGGGATGAGGTCCTACAAGCGGAATTCAGGGAGTTAGGAGTTAAACTAAAAAGTAGGACCTCAAAGTTAGTAATCTCAGGATTGCTACCAGTGCCACGAGCTAGTCAGAGTAGGAATGTCAGGATAGATAGGATGAATGCGTGGCTCGAGAGATGGTGCAAGAGGGAGGGATTCAAATTCCTGGGGCATTGGGACCGGTTCTGGGGGAGGTGGGACCAGTACAAACCGGACGGTCTGCACTTGGGCAGGACTGGAACCGATGTCCTAGGGGGGGTGTTTTCTAGAGCTGTTGGGGAGGGTTTAAACTAATGTGGCAGGGGGATGGGAACCGATGCAGGAAGTTGGAAGGTAGTAAAACAGGGACAGAAACAAAAGGAAAAAGTGCAAGGCAGAGAAGACATAGTCAGAAATCCATAAGGGCGACAGTACAAGGTACAGTGACTGAGGGGAGCACAGTGAATAGGCCCAGTAATAACAAAAGGAATAAAACTGGAGATGTTAAGGTTCAAAACAGAGGTAAAAAAACCAACATAAGTGTACTTTACCTGAATGCTCGTAGTATTCGGAATAAAGTAAATGAGTTGATGGCACAAATCATCGTAAATGACTATGATTTAGTGGCCATTACTGAAACATGGTTAAAGGATGGTCACGACTGGGAGTTAAATATCCGAGGGTATCAAACTATTCGGAAGGACCGAGTGCATGGTAAGGGAGGTGATGTTGCTCTGTTATTTAAGGATGACATCCGGGCAATAGTAAGGGATGACATCGGTGCTATGGAGGATAAGGTTGAATCCATATGGGTGGAAATCAGGAATAGTAAGGCGAAAAAGTCACTGATAGGAGTAGTCTATCGGCCACCAAATAGTAACGATATGGTGGGGCAGGCAATAAACAAAGAAATAACTGATGCATGTAGAAATGGTACAGCAGTTATCATGGGGGATTTTAATCTACATGTCGATTGGTTTAACCAGGTCGGTCAAGGCTAACTTGAGGAGGAGTTTATAGAATGTATAGATTGCGAAAGCTTCCTAGAACAGTATGTAATGGAACCTACGAGGGAACAAGCGGTCCTAGATCTTGTCCTGTGTAATGAGACAGGATTGATTCATGATCTCATAGTTAGGGATCCTCTCGGAAGGAGCGATCACAATATGGTGGAATTAGCAGTTGAGGCTCCTTCATTACATGTTTTTAAGGTAAAGATAGATAGTTTTTTGAAGAATAAAGGGTTAAGGGTTATGGTGTTCGGGCCGGAAAGTGGAGCTGAGCCCACAAAAGTTCAGCCATGATCTAATTGAATGGCGGAGCAGGCTCGAGGGGCCAGATGGCCTACTCCTGCTCCTAGTTTTTATGTTCTTATGTTCTTATAGCAGCGTAGTGGCTTCGTTTGCCACACTGCAGGCAGCGTCGGGACTTCGCGGGACATTGCCGCTTTAAGTGGGTGGAGCCGCAGTTGCCGCACGCCGGAGCGTCGGGACATTAATCGTGCCTCCGCGCATACGTAGGGTGATCCAGCAAAGCGCGCAAAGCGGTCCATGACATCAGAACGCTCGCTGCGTGTAGGCGCGGGACTCCGCGAAAAGCGCGCAAAATGGCCACCATCGTTCAGATCCAGAGCCTGAATAGATTGAATCATTTGGACCAGTTCTTCCTTGTAAGGGGCTTGTCACGCTGTTTCAGCAGCCTGGATGCAGGAGTAGCGCGTGGAGCCATGTTCATGAAGTACACAGGTCTCAATGGCCGTGGAGAGAGTCGGCTGCTTTACTTTTAGTAGCTGCTGGCGCAGGGACTCAGATTGAACACCAAAAACAATCTGGTCACGGAGCATGGAGTCAGAAGTGGATCCGTAGTTGCAGGACTGCGCAAGGACGCGGGGGTGGGTAATGAAGGACTGGAAAGGCTCGTCCTTACCCTGAATGTGCTGCTGAAACATGTATCTCTCAAAGCTCTCCTTGACTTCGACCGCACAGTGGCTGTCGAACTTCAGAATTATGGTCTTGAACTTCGATTTGTCCTCCCCCTCATCGAAAGTGAGCGAGTTGTAAATGTGCAGAGCGTATTCACCGGCTGTGAAGAGGAAGAGAGCAATCTTCCGTGCGTCTGAGGCAGCTTCCAGGTCCCTGGCTTCGAGGTACAGCTGGAAGCGCTGTTTGAAAAGTTTCCAGTTCGAGCCCAGATTCCCTGCAATGCGGAGAGGTGGCGGCGGACGAATGGAGTCCATTCTGTAGGATGGCGCGAGACAGGTGGAAGGCAGATCACTGAAAGGTAGGTCTCAGAAGTGTGAGCATCCCTCAACTCCTGGTATCATGAAGTGTTGGCTAGTGTAGACTTGAGAGATGAACAGACACTTCCAACACTGATGAAGGTTCAACTCAATTTTATTAACTACTTCTGACTAACTAACACACGATGACTGTGGGTCTAAATGATGCTAACTTAAACTAGAGACAGCCTTGTCCGAACCAGTTGATTCTCTCAGCACGTGTTGTAAGTCTGTGCTGGGCTGGATGAGTTCTTGTTACACTCAGAGGCAGCACACAGAACGAGCGGGAACCGTGGTGCCCTCTGCCTTTATAGTGTGTGTATTCTAATTGGTGATTGGCTGCGGTGTTTGTACATGTTGATTGGTCCCTGTGTGTGTCCATCAGTGTGTGTCTGCACCATGATATACTGGTGTATATTATGACACCGGGGAGGGGAGGGCGTGTGCCGGGGAGGGGTGAGGGGGCAAGTGACAGGGTGAGGGGGCGAGTGCCGGGGAGGGGAGGGCGAGTGCCATGATTTAGAGTATCCACACACCCAACCCAAGAATCAACTTCCACAAAATCCTTTTCTTTGGCGAACACTGATGCAAAGTATGCATTTAACACCTTGCTCATTTCCTCTGGATCAACTCATAGATTCCCCCACTGTCCTTAATGGGTCCAATCCTTTCCTTTGCCACCCTCTTATTTTTTGCATGTGAATAAAAAGCCTTGGGATTCACCTTAATCCTACTTGCCAAGAACTAGTCCTGGACTAGGGTAAGGGATTAACATTTTAGGACTGAGTAACGGAGAAGTTTCTTCACCCAGAAGATGGTGAATCTGTGGAATTCACGACCATAAAACGTAGTTGAGACAAGAATATTGTGTAATTTCAAGTAAATTAGATATAGGGCTGGATTCTCTGCACCCCGACGGTGAAATCGTGTTCGGCGCTGGGGCGGAGAATCCAGTTTCACGCATGAAATCAGGATCGGCTCCAGTTCCGCGATTCTCCACCCCCTGAAAAGCGGTGTACCCGGGCAGTCCGCTGCGCCGCGTATCCACCAGCTGCAGCCATTGCTGGAGGCCCGCCCCGCTATTCTCCACCCCCGACCGGCCGAAGCCTCGACGGCGTATTTGTAATGTGGGCCTGCCATTCGGGATACTCGCGAGGTAGCTTCAGGCTCAGCCGCGGCCGCCATAGTCGGGGAGGGGCCGATCGGAGGGCAGGGGGGGCCTCATACGGGACTGAGTCTTTATTTGGGGACGATTCGGATTGGGCAGGTGGCAGATCGAGGGCACTATTTCTGCGGTCCAGGTCCGCGGTCTGAGTCCGCTATGGAGCACGGCGCGGCCGCTGGAGTCCACCGCCATGCGCATGCGCAGCCTCTGATCTGGAAGTGCGGGGGGCCGTATCGGCAGCTGGAGCTGTGAGCTCCACGATAGCTTAATGCCAGCCCCGTGCAAAACGGTGAATCTGTGGCCTTTTGCTGGCAGTTTTTCTGCCGTTAATGAACTCGGGCGGGATTCAGCGAGCCCCCGTCGGGTCGGAGAATCGCAGGGGTGGGGGGCGGCGTGAATCCCGCCCACGGTGGCTGCTGAATTCTCCAGCGCCGGGGATTTGGCGGGGGCGGGAATTGCGCCAATCCAGTCGGCGGCTGCTAGCAGCTCCCCACCCCCCCCCCCCCACCCCCCCACAGTGAACCCCCCCCCCTGCAAGACGGTGAATCTGTTGACTTATGATGGCAGTTTTTCTGCCATTAATGAACACGGGCGGGATTCGGCCAGCCCCCATCGGGTCGGAAAATCGCTGGGGGGGGGGGGGGGGGGGAGGTGTGTGTGAGGGGGGGGGCGAGAATCCCGCCACGGTGGCTGCCAAATTCTCCAGCGCCGGGGAGTTGGCGGGTGCGGGAATCGTGTCATACCAGTCAGCGGCTGCTAGCAACCCCCCCTCCGGTGAAAAATACCAAACAGAGTAAACACATTGTATTAAGGAACAGGAACTACAGTAATGGTGCGTTTGGTTAGTAGTGAATGAATACATATGTATTTAGCTCAGCTCATTCTATCTATATCTGAGGAGAGTTTTACTAGTTCTCAGATAGGTGTTGCATCGATTATTTAATAATGATGCAAAATTACATCTTACTTTTAATAATAACTGCTGGCAATCTTCTATTGCTGCCCTGAATATACTTCAGTCTCCTGCAACAGAATTCCCCATTTTGGTAACCATGCCGAGTGACGGGAAGGGAAGTCGGGGTGATTTTCGCTGGAGAGTGTCGGAACCTTACAGACACAATCTTGTGGTGTTCAGCTCATTTATTATGCATGTGTGAGGAAGACATCAAATCGCATGGATTTATTCTCCCACGCCATCACCTCATTGCACCAATATCTTGGTGCCATATTTAAATGTTACCACACAGCCAATCATTCTTCAACTCTGCTCCTTGACTCACCTTCAGTTCCTGTCTTACTTTTGTCTTTTATCTCATCCGATGAAATTTCCAATGGATTATAATCACTGTTTTGATCACTTGAAGGGGTTTGCTCTGAATCTACATGAACACAAAAATGCAAAACATAAACACATTGTACAAAGGAGCAGGAAATACAGTAATGATGCATTTGGTTAATAGTGAAAGAATACATATGTATTTAGCTCACCTCGTTACATCTTTATCTAAGGAGAAATATTATTATTTTGCAGAGAGTTTTCGCGTCAATATCTTCGTACCCATGGAAAATTACATCTTACTTTTGATAATAGTTGCTGGTAATTTTCTATCGTTGCCCTGAATATACCTCAGCCTCCTGCAACTGGAGGGAGGGGAAGTCGGGGTGACTTTCGCTGGAGAGTGACGCAGCTGAACCTGCAAACCCTGTGGTGTTCAGCTCATTAATTATATATGTGTGAGGGGCAGCATGGTGGTGCTGTGGTTAGCACTCCTGCCTCATGGCGCAGAGGTCCCAGGTTCGATCCCGGCTCTGGGTCACTGTCTGTGTGCAGTTTGCACGTTCTCCCCTAGTTGATGTGGGTTTTACCCCTACAACCCAAAGATGTGCAGGGTCGGTGGACTGGCTATGCTAAGTTGCCCCTTAATTGGAAAAATAATAATTGGGCACTCTCAATTTAGTTTTTAAAAATTATACACGTGTGAGGAACACATCAAATCACATTGAGTTATCCTGCCAGTGCGTGGACCCAACCTGTCAGATAGTGCCCCCCTAGACTTCCCCTCGCCACCGACCACCAGTCCCCCAGCCCTCATCGAAGACCCCCAGCCAGCAGCACGGCTCCCCCCCCCCCCCCCCCCCCCTGATTGTGGCAGCACTGGGCACAGTCCACAGCCGCCATGCTGGGTTCCCGACCGCTGAGACCGTGGACGGGATTCTCCAACCACCCGCCGGGTCGGAGAATCGCTGGGGGTCGGCACGAATCCCGCCCCCGCCGTCCGCCGAAGTCTCTGACCGCCCAAATTCTGGCCCCGCGTGAATCGTCCGCCCGCCTCGGAGAACGGCGGGGACCGGAGCGACGCTTTCGGCCCCGGGGCTGCCGGACTTCTCCTGGCCGGATGGGCTGAAGTCCCGCCGACGTGACCATGGGTCACACCGGCGTAAATTAAAACACCTTTATAATGGCGTGAACCACTGCTGATGGTTGGTCACGGCGTGGGGTGGCCGCAGGAGAAGTGACGGCGCGGCTGCAGTTGTTGTGGAGTGGGGGGGGGGGGGGGGGGGGGGGGGGGGGGGGTGTGCAGGGGGGGGTGTGGCGGGGGGTTGTGAGGGGAGGAAGGGGGTGTGAGAAGGGGTGTGGAGGGGAGAGCACACCTGTTGCGGCGCCGAATGGATCCATCCGGTAAGCGGTCCAGGAAGGATCGGGGGGGGCCACCTGCCTTAGAACGACAGCAGGCGCAGACCAGCCACCGTCTGGGTGGTAGATGCGAACCGTGTTGCGTGGATGGATGTCGGGAAGGTCAGCAGCCCGTGAGTCGTAGGAAGTTTTCTGCTGCAGTTGAGACATGTGCATGCGGTGGAGCAGGGGGACATAATCGAGGTTGGGAGCGAGAATTGATGGCACCGCCGTTCTGAGGGTGCGGTTGATTAGCAGCTGAGCAGGCGACAGGCCGGTGGAGAGCGGGGCGGAGCGATAGGCCAGCAGAGCAAGGTGGAAATATGAGCCGGTGTCGGCGGCCTTGCAGAGGAGCCGCTTAACGATTTGGACCCCCGTTTCCGCCTTCCCATTGGATTGTGGGTATAGGGGACTGGACATAATGTGCTGGAAGTTGTAGTGTCGGGCGAAGCCGGCCCATTCCTGTCTCACGAAACAGAGGCCATTGTCTGACATGACCGTCAGCGGAATGTCATATCGGGCAAATGTCTCCTTACAAGCCCTGATCACAGCCGAGGATGTGAGATCGTGCAGCCTGATGACCTCCGGGTAACTGGAGAAGTAGTCGATAAAGATGACGTCGATGCCCACTTGGTTCAAGACGATGTGACGAGCTCATGGGGCATCAGGGTCTCCCGTGGTTGGGCAGGCTGAAAACGCTGGCAATTTGAGCAGTTGAGCACCACATTGGCGATGTCATCATTGATGCCCGGCCAGTAGACGGCTTCTCTGGCGCTGCGGCGGAACTTCTCGATTCCTAAATGGCCTTCATGGAGTTGCTCCAACACTAGCTGGCGCATGCTTTGTGGGATGATGATGCGATCCAATTTCAGGAGCGCCCCGTCGACAACCGCCAGGTCATCGCGGACGTTGTAAAATTGCGGGCATTGGCCCTTGAACCACCCGTCTGACATTAGGCGCATCACCCGCTGCAGAAGTGGTGAATTTGCATCAGTCGTGCATCCGTGGCTGGCAAATGGGAGGCTGCAAACTGAACGTGGGCATCTATTTGGCAAATGAAGCCGTCATGATCATACGGAGTTGTGATCGACCTCGAGAGGGCATCGGCAATGGCAAGGTCCTTGCCAGGGGTATAGATCAGTTGAAAGTGGTACTTGCGCAGCTTGAGTAGGATACACTGGAGGCGAGGCGTCATGTCATTCAAGTCCTTTTTGATAATATTTACAAGGGGGCGGTGGTCGGTTTCAACCGTGAACTGCGGAAATCCATAGACGTAGTCGTGGAACTACCCGACTCCAGTGAGAAGGCCGAGACATGTTTTCTCAATTTGCGCATAGCGCTGCTCTGTGGGAGTCATCGCCCGCGACACATACGCAACGGGAACCATGACGAGGCCTTGTCTCGTTGCAGGAGCACGGCACCAATCCCCGACTGACTGGCACCAGTAGAGATTTTGGTCTCTTTGGTCGGGTCGAAAAACACTGGGGCCGTGGAAAGCTTGGCCTTCAGCTCCTGCCATTCACGCTCGTGAGCAGAGAGCCATCGGAAATCTGTGGTTTTGCGAATCAGGTCTCTGAGGGCCGTGGTGTGTGAAGCGAGATTCGGGATGAACTTCCCGAGGAAATTCACCATACCCAGGAACCGGAGGACCGCTTTCTTGTCCTCTGGCGTCTTCATGGACGTGATTGCTGCAATCTTTCCTCGCCCGGACGCACTCCCTGAGGGGAGATGTGATCCCCCAGAAACTTGATACTTGACTGGCCAAAGGAGCATTTGGCCCTATTGAGGCGGAGGCCGTGTTCGTGGATGCGCCTGAAAACACGCTGAAGGCGGGCAATGTGTTCCTGCGTGGTGGTTGACCAGATAATAATGTCGTCGACATATACCCGGACGCCGTCGATCCCCTCCATCATCTGCTCCATGATCCGGTGGAAAACTTTGGATCAGAGATGATGCTGAATGGCATCCGGTTGTAGCAGAACCTGCCAAAGGGTGTGTTGAACTTACACAGCGTCCTGCTTGGCTCATTTGTTAGATCTGCCAGAAACCCTTCGAGGCATCCAGTTTTGAGAATAGTTTAGCTTGGGCTATCTCGGGCGTGAGCTCCTGACGTTTCGGAATCGGGTAGTGCTCCCGCATGATATTCTGATTCAGATCTTTAGAATCAATACAGATCCGCAGCTCACCGGACGGTTTCTTGACGCAGACCATGGAGCCTACCCAGTCTGTGGGTTCCATGACCCTAGAAATGACTCCTTAGTCCTGGAGGTTCTGGAGCTGTTGCTTGAGGCGGTCCTTGAGGGGCGCTGGGACTCTGTGAGGTGCGTGAAGAATAGGCGTGGCGTTGGGCTTGAGTAAGATTTTGTACGTGTAGGGGAACGTGCCCATGCCTTTGAAAACATTATGGTATTGCTGGATGATGGAGTCGAGTTGCACCCTGAAGTCTGTGTCAGAGGATGCAGACACATCGCTTGAAGGGAGAGACTGTACTCTCTGCACTAAGTGGAGCAGCTTGCATGCCTGCGCACCAAGCAAGGAGGCTTTTGAGGCAGCAACAATCTCGAATGGGAGAGTGACACCTCAAGGCGGCAGGAGCCGCTGGCGACGATGGCATTGCCATTGTAGTCCAGCAATTTACACGCAGATGGCAGGCCAGTAGGCTGGACGCAGAGCTTGCGAAAATCAGACGACGTGATGAGATTGGCAGAAGCGCCAGTGTCCAGGCGGAACCTGACAGGAGACCGGTTCACTGTAAGGGTGGCACACCACTCATCATCCTGGCTGACGGTGTGGACGTGGACGGGTTCAGTGCCACGTTTGGGGCACATCCTGTTCATCGTAACAACGCCGATTTGGAACGGGACCTGTTGGTCATTGCAGGCACAGTCGGAATCAAGGTCTAGAGTAGGTTCATTGATGGCAGGCTGGATAGCCCTGACGTCTCTGTGGGGCTGGGTGGATCTTCAAAAACAGCAGGTATGGAAGATCTGCACATAGCAGCGTAGTGGCCTCGTTTGCCACACTGCAGTCAGCGTCGGGACTTCGCGGGACATTGCTGCTTTAAGTGGGTGGAGCCTCTGTTGCCGCACGCCGGAGCGTCGGGACATTAATCGCGCCACCGCGCATGCGTAGGGCGATCCAGCGAAGCGCGCGAAGCGGTCCATGACATCAGCACGCTCGCTGCGTGTAGGAGCGGGACTCCGCGAAAAGCGCGTGAAATGGCCACCATCGTTCAGATCCAGAGCCTGAAAAGATTTAATCATTTGGACCAGTTCTTCCTTGTAAGGGGCTTGCCGCGCCGTTTCAGCAGCCTGGATGCAGGAGTAGCGCATGGAGCCATGTTCATGAAGTACACAGGTCTCAATGGCTGTGGAGAGAGTCGGCTGCTTTACTTTTAGTAGCTGCTGGCGCAGGGGCTCAGATTGAACACCAAAAACAATCTGGTCACGGAGCATGGAGTCAGAAGTGGATCCGTAGTTGCAGGACTGCGCAAGGACGCGGGGGTGGGTAATGAAGGGCTGGAAAGGCTCGTCCTTACCCTGAATTTGCTGCTGCAACATGTATCTCTCAAAGCTCTCCTTGACTTCGACCGCACAGTGGCTGTCGAACTTCAGAATTATGGTCTTGAACTTCGATTTGTCCTCCCCCTCATCGAAAGTGAGCGTGTTGTAAATGTGCAGAGCGTATTCACCGGCTGTGAAGAGGAAGATAGCAATCTTCCGTGTATCTGAGGCAGCTTCCAGGTCCCTGGCTTCGAGGTACAGCTGGAAGCGCTATTTGAAAAGTTTCCAGTTCGAGCCCAGATTCCCTGCAATGCGGAGAGGTGGCGGCGGGCGAACGGAGTCCATTTTGTAGGATGGCGCGAGACTGGTGGAAGGCAGATCACTGAAAGGTAGGTCTCAGAAGTGCGAGCATCCCTCACCTCCTGGTATGAAGTGTTGGCTAGTGTAGACTTGAGAGATGAACAGACACTTCCAACACTGATGAAGGTTCAACTCAATTTTATTAACTACTTCTGACTAACTAACACACGATGACTGTGGGTCTAAATGATGCTAACTTAAACTAGAGACAGCCTTGTCTGAACCAGTTGATTCTCTCAGCACGTGTTGTAAGTCTGTGCTGGGCTGGATGAGTTCTTGTTACACTCAGAGGCAGCACACAGAATGAGCGGGAACCGTGGTGCCCTCTGCCTTTATAGTGTGTGTATTCTAACTGGTGATTGGCTGCGGTGTTTGTACATGTTGATTGGTCCCTGTGTGTTTCCATCAGTGTGTGTCTGCACCATGATATACTGGTGTATATTATGACACCGGGGAGGGGAGGGCCAGTGCCGGGGAGGGGTGAGGGGGCAAGTGACAGGGTGAGGGGGCGAGTGCCGGGGAGGGGAGGGCGAGTGCCATGATTTAGAGTATCCACACACCCAACCCAAGAATCAACTTCCACAAAATCCTTTTCTTTGGCGAACACTGATGCAAAGTATGCATTTAACACCTCGCTCATTTCCTCTGGATCAACTCATAGATTCCCCCACTGTCCTTAATGGGTCCAATCCTTCCCTTTGCCACCCTCTTATTTTTTGCATATGAATAAAAAGCCTTGGGATTCACCTTAATCCTACTTGCCAAGAACTAGTCCTGGACTAGGATAAGGGATTAACATTTTAGGACTGAGGTACGGAGAAGTTTCTTCACCCAGAAGATGGTTAATCTGTGGAACTCACGACCACAAAACGTAGTTGAGACAAAAACGTTGTGTAATCTCAAGTAAATTAGATATAGGGCTGGATTCTCAGCACCCCGACGGTGAAATCGTGTTCAGCACTGGGGCGAGAATCCAGTTTCACGCATGAAATCGGGACCGGCGCCAGTTCCACGATTCTCTCCCCCCTGAAAAGCGGTGTACCCGGGCAGTCCGCTGCGCCGCGTATCCACCAGCTGCAGCCATTGCTGGAGGCCCGCCCCGCTATTCTCCAGCCCGACCGGCCGAAGCCTCGACGGCATATTTCAAATGTGGTCCAGCCATTCGGGATACTCGCGAGGTAGCTGCAGGCTCAGCCGCGGCCGCCATAGTCGGGGGGCGGGCCGATCGGAGGGGTGAGGGTGCCTCATATGGGACTGATTCTTTATGTGCGGGTGATTCGGATCGGGCAAGTGGCAGATTGAGGGCACTATTTCTGCGGTCCAGGTCCGCGGTATGAGTCCGCCATGGACCACGATAGCTCCATGCCAGCCCCCTGCACGACGGTGAATCTGTGGCCTTTTGATGGCAGTTTTTCTGCCATTAATGAACACGGGCGGGATTCGGCCAGCCTCCAAATCGGGTCGGAGAATCGCCGGGGGAGGGGGGGGGGGGGGGGTGTGAGGGGGAGGGGGGGGGTGGCGAGAATCCCGCCACGGTGGCTGCCAAATTCTCCAGCGCCGGGGATTTGGCGGGGGCGGGAATCGTGTCATACCAGTCAGCGGCTGCTAGCAACCCCCCCTCCGGTGAAAAATACCAAACAGAGTAAACACATTGTCTGAAGTAACAGGAACTACAGTAATGGTGCGTTTGGTTAGTAGTGAATGAATACACATGTATTTAGCTCAGCTCATTACATCTTTTTCTGAGGAGAGTTTTACTATTTCTCAGATAGGTGCTGCATCAATAGTTTAATAATGATGGAAAATTACATCTTACTTTTAATAATAACTGCTGGTAGGCTTATATTGCTGCCCTGAATATACTTCAATCTCCTTCAACTGAATTCCCCATTTTGGAGGCCATGCCTAGTGGCGGGAAGGGAAGTAGGGGTGATTTTCGTTGGAGAGTGTCGGAACCTTACAGACACAATCTTGTGGTGTTCAGCTCATTAATTATTCATGTGTGAGGAACACGTCAGATCCCATGGATTTATTCTCCTACGCCATAAGACCATAAGACATAGGAGTGGAAGTAAGGCCATTCGGCCCATCGAGTCCACTCCA
Organism: Scyliorhinus canicula; assembly: GCF_902713615.1. Lineage (NCBI taxonomy): Eukaryota > Metazoa > Chordata > Chondrichthyes > Carcharhiniformes > Scyliorhinidae > Scyliorhinus > Scyliorhinus canicula. Next base: position 159,804,158 of record NC_052154.1, read on the forward strand.
CCATTCAATCATGGTTGATTTCAACTCCATTTACCCGCTCTCTCCTCATAGCCCTTAATTCCTCGAGAAATCAAGAATTTATCAATTTCTGTCTTAAAGACACTCAATGTCCCGGCCTCCACTGCCCTCTGTGGCAATGAATTCCACAGACCTACCACTCTCTGGCTGAAGAAATTTCTCCTCATCTCTGTTCTAAAGTGACTCCCTTTTATTCTAAGGCTGTGCCCCCGCGTCCCAGTCTCCCCTGCTAATGGAAACAACTTCCCTACGTCCATCCTATCCAAGCCATTCATTATCTTGTACGTTTCTATTAGATCTCCCCTCAACCTCCTAAACTCCAATGAATATAATCCCACGATCTTCAGACGTTCATCGTATGTTAGACCTACCATTCCTGGGATCATCCGTGTGAATCTCCGCTGGACCCGCTCCAGTGCCAGTATGTCCTTCCTGAGGTGTGGGGCCCAAAATTGCTCACAATATTCTAAATGGGGCCTGACTAGTGCTTTATAAAGCCTCAGAAGTTCATCCCTGCTTTTATATTCCAAGCCTCTTGAGATAAATGACAACATTACATTTGCTTTCTTAATTACGGACTCAACCTGCAAGTTTACCTTTAGAGAATCCTGGACTAGGACTCCCAAGTCCCTTTGCACTTTAGCATTATGAATTTTGTCACCGTTTAGAAAATAGTCCATGCCTCTATTCTTTTTTCCAAAGTGCAAGACCTCGCACTTGCCCACGTTGAATTTCATCAGCCACTTCTTGGACCATTCTCCTAAACTGTCTAAATCTTTCTGCAGCCTCCCCACCTCCTCAATACTACCTGCCCCTCCACCTATCTTTGTATCATCGGCAAACTTGGCCAGAATGCCCCCAGTCCCGTCATCTAGATCATTAATATATAAAGAGAACAGCTGTGGCCCCAACACTGAACCCTGCGGGACACCACTTGTCACCGGTTGCCATTCCGAAAAAGAACCTTTTATCCCAACTCTCTGCCTTCTGTCTGACAGCCAATCGTCAATCCATGTTAGTACCTTGCCTCGAATACCATGGGCCCTCACCCTCACCTCATTGCGCCAATATCTCGGAGATATTTGGGTTGTAAGGGACAACACGGAGGAATAGAGTGCCCGCACAGCACAGGCCCACCCGCGGATCGGTGGGCTCCGATCGCGGGCCAGGCCAGCGTGGGGGCACCTCCCGGGGCCAGATCCCCCTGCCCTCCCCCCCCTCCCCCCGAGGACCCCGGAGGCCACCCGCGCTTCCAGGTCCCACCGGTAAGTACCTGTTCTAATTTAGGCCGGCGGGATCGTCTGGAAACGGACGGCCACCTGGCCCATTGCAGGCCGGACAATCGCCGGGGGGGGCACTGCCAGTGGCCGCCGACCAGCACGCGCTATTCTGACCCGTCGGGGGTCGGAGAATCCCGCCCCATATATATTTTTGGTCGTATTGCTAGAAAAGCCACCTGCCAAACAGGCAATGAGTGCCATGTAGAAGCAGAAGGGCAGAATACCCGAACATGGAACACCGCAAAACTCCCACAATCCCAACTTGGAAGAATGTTGCCGTTGCTTCATCGTAACAAGGGTGAACACCTGGAGAATCCCTTCCCAGAGAGCTCTGTGGATGTCTCTACACAACACAAACAACAGTGATTCAAGAAGGATCACCACCTCAAGAAGAATTAAGAATTAGCATAAATGCATCATAGAATCATAGAATTCACAATGCGGAAGGTGTCATATTTGCCCATATCTCATGAGAGAACAGATGAAAAATCTGCTAAAAGTATTTAGACCATAAGACATAGGAGTGGAAGTAAGGCCATTCGGCCCATCGAGTCCACTCCGCCATTCAATCACGGCTGATGGGCATTTCAACTCCACCTACCAGCATTCTCCCCGTAGCCCTTAATTCCTCGCGACATCAAGAATTTATCTACCTCTGCCTTGAAGCCATTTAGCGTCCCGGCCTCCACTGCACTCCGCGGCAATGAATTCCACAGGCCCACCACTCTCTGGCTGAAGAAATGTCTCCGCATTTCTGTTCTGAATTTACCCCCTCTAATTCTAAGGCTGTGCCCACGGGTCCTCGTCTCCTCGCCTAACGGAAACAGTTTCTTTGCGTCCACCCTTTCTAAGCCATGTATTATCTTGTAAGTTTCTATTAGATCTCCCCTTAACCTTCTAAACTCCAATGAATACAATCCCAGGATCCTCAGCCGTTCATCATATGTTAGGCCCGCCATTCCAGGGATCATCCGTGTGAATCTCCGCTGGACACGGTCCAGTGCCAGTATGTCCTTCCTGAGATGTGGGGCCCAAAACTGGACACAGTACTCCAAATGGGGCCTAACCAGAGCCTTATAAAGGCTCAGTAGCACATCGCTGCTTTTATATTCCAACCCTCTTGAGATAAATGACAACATTGCATTCGCTTTGATAATCACAGATTCAACCTGCATGTTTACCTTTAGGGAATCCTCGACTAGCACTCCCAGATCCCTTTGTACTTTGGCATTATGAATTTTCTCACCGTTTAGAAAGTAGTCTATGCTTGGATTCTTTTTTCCAAAGTGCAAGACCTCACATTTTCTCACGTTGAATTGCATCAGCCATTTCCTGCACCACTCTCCCAAACTGTCTAGATCCTTCTGCAGCCTCCCCACTTCCTCAGCACTACCTGCCTGACCACCTAACTTCGTATCATCGGCAAACTTTGCTAGAATGCCCCCAGTCCCTTCATCCAGATCATTAATATATATGGTGAACAGCTGCGGCCCCAACACTGAACCCTGTGGGACACCGCTGGTCACCGGCTGCCATTCCGAAAAAGAACCTTTTATCCCAACTCTCTGCCTTCTGTCAGACAGCCAATCCTCAACCCATGCCAGTAGCTCACCTCGAACACCATGGGCCCTCACCTTACTCAGCAGCCTCCTGTGTGGCACCTTATCAAAGGCCTTTTGGAAATCCAGATAGACCACATCCACTGGGTTTCCCTGGTCTAACCTACTTGTCACCTCCTCAAAGAATTCTAACAGGTTCGTCAGGCACGACCTCCCCTTACTAAATCCATGTTGACTTGTTCTAATCCGACCCTGCTCTTCCAAGAATTTAGAAATCTCATCCTTAACGATCGATTCTAGAATTTTACCAACAACCGAGGTTAGGCTAATTGGCCTATAATTTTCCATCTTTTGTCTTGATCCTTTCTTGAACAAGGGGGTTACAACAGCGATCTTCCAATCGTCCGGGACTTTCCCTGACTCCAGTGATTTTTGAAAGATCTCAACCAACGCTTCCGCTATTTCTTCAGCCACCTCTCTCAGAACTCTAGGATGTAGCCCATCGGGGCCAGGAGATTTGTCAATTTTAAGACCTTTTAGCTTTTTTAGCACCATCTCTTTTGTAATGGCAACCATACTCAACTCAGCCCCCTGACCCTCTATAATTTTTGGGATATTACTCATGTCTTCCATTGTGAAGACAGACGCAAAGTACTTATTAAGTTCTCCAGCCATTTCCTCGTCTCCCATCACTAGCCTTCCGGAATCAGTTTGAATTGGCCCAATGTCTACTTTGGCCTGTCGTTTGTTTCTTATGTATTGAAAGAAACTTTTACTATCATTTCTTATATTACTGGCTAGCCTGCCTTCATATTTGATCCTCTCCTTCCTTATTTGTCTCTTTGTTAACCTCTGTTTGTTTTTGTAGCCTTCCCAATCTTCTGATTTCTGAGTGCTTTTGGCCACTTTATAGGATCTCTCTTTTTCTTTGATACATTTCCTGACCTCCTTTGTCAGCCATGGCTGTCTAATCCCTCCCCGGATAATCTTTCTTTTCTTGGGGATGAACCGCTGTACAGTGTCCTCAATTATGCATACAAACTCCTGCCATTTTTGCTCTGCTGTCTTCCCCACTAGGGTCTGCTTCCAGTCGATTTTCGCCAGTTCCTCTCTCATGCCCTCATAATTACCTTTATTTAACTGTAACACCATTACATCCGATTTTGCCTTCTCTCTTTCAAACTGCAGACTGAACTCAACCATATTATGATCGCTGCTTCCTAAGTGTTCCCTTACTTTAAGATCTTTTATAAAGTCTGGTTCATTACATAGCACTAGGTCCAGAATAGCCTGCTCCCTTGTGGGCTCCATGACAAGCTGTTCCAAAAAGCCATCTTGTAAGCATTCCATGAATTCCTTTTCTTTGGATCCACTGGCTACGTTATTTACCCAATCCACCTGCATATTGAAGTCCCCCATGATCACCGTGACCTTGCCTTTCTGACATGCCTTTTCTATTTCCCGGTACATGTTGCGCCCCTGGTCCTGACCACTGTTAGGAGGTCTGTACATAACTCCCATTATGGTTTTTTTGCCTTTGTGGTTCCTCAATTCTACCCACACAGACTCCACATCATCCGACCCTATGTCGTTTAGTGCCATAGATTTAATTTTGTTCTTAACTAACAAGGCAACCCCACCCCCTCGGCCCACCTCTCTGTCTTTTCGATAGGTTGTATATCCTTGAATGTTTAACTGCCAGTCCTGAACCCCCTGCAGCCATGCCTCTGTGATGCCTCCCACATCATAATCATTCACGATGATCTGTGCCATTAGTTCGTCTACTTTGTTACAAATGCTATGAGCATTCAGGTAAAGTGCCTTAATGCTAACTTTCTTATCATTACAGATATTGGAAGTCCTAAGATGTCCAAAGTTATCCTTCCTTTTTGTTGAATTCCTAGTCTGCCTCAAGCTTAAATCCACCTGCCTACATGTTATCCTCCTGCGTATCTTGCCATTTAACTCCATGCTCCCTGTCGCTTTCACTTTCCCTTCCCCCCAACTCAGAAGTTTAAAGTCCTACTGACCACCCTATTTATCCTCTTCGCTAGAACACTGGTTCCAGATCGGTTCAGGTGGAGACCGTCCCAACGGTACAGATCCCCCCGGTTCCAAAACTGATGCCAATGTCCCATGAAGTGGAATCCCTCTTTCCCACACCAATCCCTTAGCCACGTGTTTACTTCCCTAATTTTCTTGTCCCTATGCCAATTGGCACGTGGCTCGGGCAGTAATCCGGAGATTATGACCCTTGAGGACCTGTATTTCAATTTTCTTCCTAGTGCTTGATAGTCCCCAAACAGGTCCTCCAGCCTAGCTTTACCTATGTTGTTAGTCCCAACGTGGACCACAACAACTGGATCCTCCCCCTCCCGCTCCAATATCCTTTCAAGCCGGTCAGAGATGTCCCGCACCCTGGCACCGGGCACGCAACACACCATGCGAGACTCCCGATCCGGCTTGCATAGGATACTATCTGTCCCCCTAATTATAGAATCCCCTATAACAACTACTTGTCTTTTTACTCCTCCCTCTTGAATGGCCTTCTGCACCATGGTACCATGGTCAGCTGGCTCATCCTGTCCAGAGCCCTTTTCCTCATCCATACAGGGAGCAAGAGTCCATACCTGTTGGACAAGGTCAAGGGCTGAGGCTCCTGCACTCCTGAACTCAGGTTCCCCCTGCCTGCCTCACGAACAGTCACACTCTGAAGTCCCTGATCACTTACTGAATGTGAATTACTTAATCTCCCAGGTGTGACTGCCTCCTGAAACAAAGTGTCCAGGTAACTCTCCCCCTCCCGGATGTGCCGCAGTGTTTGAAGCTCGTATTCCAGATCATCAACTCTGAGCCGGAGTTCTTCCAGCAACCAACACTTGCTGCAGATGTGGTCATTGCCATTCACAAGGGGAACAGCCAGCTCCCACATCATACAGCTACAGCACATCACCTGCCCAGCCATCTCTGATTAGTTAATTAATTTATTACTTTGTATAAATTTCAGTTTAAAAAAAACAAAAAACAAAAAAACAAACAAAAAAAAAACCAAACAAACTTGGATACCTCTGCTATTTCTTTCTTCATTGATCCCACCTTCAGTTCCTGGCCTATCCATTGAACTGTCCCCTTGATTATCAGCATTATTTTGATTGCTTGAAGGGGTTTTCTGTGATTCTACATAAACACAAAAATACAAAACAGTGTAAAGACATTGTATAAAGGAACAGGAACTACAGTAATGGTGCATTTAGTTAACAGTGAATGAATACATATGTATTTAGCTCAGCTCATTACATCTTTATCTGAGGAGAGATTTACTATTTCTCAGTTAGGTGTTGCATCAATAACTTAATAATGATGCAAAATTACATCTTGCTTTTAATAATAACTGCTGGTAGGCTTCTATTGCTGCCCTGAATATACTTCAGTCTCCTGCAACAGAATTCCGCATTTTGGAGGCCTTGTGGCGGGAAGAGAAGTCGGGGTGATTTCCGCTGGAGAGTGTCAGAACCTTATAGACACAATCTTGTGGTGTTCAGCTCATTTATTATGCATGTGTGAGGAACACATCGGGTGCGATTCTCCGCAAATGCGGAGAGTCGTAAAGGCTGCCATGAAACTGGCCGTGTTTCATGGCAGCCTCCGCGCCCCCTCCTGGGACCCGATTCTCACCCTGGGCGGGGCTAGCAGCGCGGCCCCGCGAAGCATGGCCCCGCGCGCCAAGGGTCACGGCGGCTGACGCGCACGATGACATCAGACGCGCATGCGTGGATTGGATGGCTCCAACCCGCGCATGCGCAGATGACGTCATCACGCATATGCGTCAAACCCGCGCATGCACGGGCCATCATGCCCCTCAGCGGCCCAGCGGACTGATCCCGTGGTGCGGCCGTGCCAATCGGTGCCATGGTTGTCTGGAACGGCACTTTGCGGCCGTTTTCACGAACGGTGAGAGCAGGTGTGTTTGCATTCGTGAAAACGGCCGTAAAGGCCTGGGTACTCGACCCATCGGCCAGGGGAGAATTTGTGTCATGGGGCGGCCATGGGGGGGGGGGGGGGGGGGGGGAATAGCGGGAGATTGGGAAACATATCGGGAAGGCCCTCCCACTATTCTCCGACCCGTCGTGGGTAGCGGAGAATCGCGCCCATCAGATCCCATGGATTGATTCTCCCACGCCATCACCTCATTGCGCCAATATCTCGGTGCCATATTTAAATGTGACCACACAGCCAATCATTCTTCAATTCTGCTCCTTGACTCACCTTCAGTTCCTGTCTTACTTTTGTCTTTTATCTCATCCGATGAATTTTCCGATGGATTATTATCACTGTTTTGATCACTTGAAGGGGTTTGCTCTGAATCTACATGAACACAAAAATGCAAAGCTTAAACACATTGTACAAAGCAGCAGGAAATACAGTAATGATGCATTTGGTTTAGAGTGAAAGAATACATATGTATTTAGCTCACCTTGTTACATCTTTCTCGAAGGAGAAATATTATTATTTTACAGAGAGTTTTCACGTCAATATCTTCGTAACCATGGAAAATTACATCTTACTTTTGATAATAATTGCTGGTAATTTTCAATCATTGCCCTGAATATACCTCAGCCTCCTGCAACTGGAGGGAGGGGAAGTCGGGGTGACTTTCACTGGAGAGTGACGCAGCTGAACCTGCAAACCCTGTGGTGTTCAGCTCATTAATTATACATGTGTGAGGGGCAGCATGGTGGTGCTGTGGTTAGCACTCCTGCCTCATGGCGCTGAGGTCCCAGGTTTGATCCCGGCTCTGGGCCACTGTCCGTGTGGAGTTTGCACATTCTCACCTTGGTACCACAACCCAAAGATGTGCAGGGTAGGTGGATTGGCCACACCATATTTCCCCTTAATTGGAAAAAATTAATTGGGCACTCTAATTTTTTTTTTGTTTTAATTATACATGTGTGAGGAACGCATCAAATCACATTGAGTTGTCCTGCCACACCATCACCTCATAGCGCCAATATTTAAATGATACCACACAGCCAATCACTCTTCCAGTCTGCTACTTCATTAACCTCAAAAAACAATACAGAACATGAACAAGCCCTTCGGCCCTCCAAGAATGTACCAGTCATAATACCACCCTTGGCAAAAACCCTCAGCACTTCTTAGTGCTGTATCCCTCGATACCCATCCTATCCATGTATTTGTCAATATGCCTTTTGAATACCGTTAATGTATCTGCTTCGACAACCTCCCCTGGCAGGCACTCACCATCCTCTGCGTAAAAAAACCTGCCTCACACATCTCCTCTAAACTTTGGCCCACGGACCTTAAACCTATGCCCAGTAGTGACTGACCTCTCCACCCTGGGAAAGAGTGCCTGCCCATCCACTCTATCCATGCCTCTCATAATCGTGTCGGCCTCTATCAGGTCACCCCTCCACCTGCATTGCTCTAATCAAATCAGTTTGAGTCTATTCAGCCTCTCCTCATAGCTAACACCCTCCAGACAAGGCAATATCCTGGTAAACATCCTCTGCACCCTCTCCAAAGCCTCCACATTCTTCTGGTAGTGTGGTGACCAGAATGTGCTCAATATTCCAAGTGCGGCCTTATCAAGGTTCTAGAACTGGAGCATGACTTGCCAGCTTTTCTACTCGGTGCCCCGTCCAATGAAGGCAAGCATTTTATGTGTTTCATTGACTACTTTGTCTACTCGCGTTGCCACTTTCAAAGATCTGTGGACCTGTACACCCAGATCGTTCTGTCTATATTCCGAATTATTTTGCATTTTACTGTATATTCCCCCTTTATGTTAGATCTACCAAAATGCATTACCTCACATTTGTCTGGATTAAACTCCATTTGCCATTTCTCTGCCCAAGTCTCCAACCTATCTATCACCTGCTCTTTCCTCTGACAGTCCTCAACACTATCTGCCACTCCACCAACCTTGGTGTCATCCGCGAACTTACTAATCAGAACAGTTACATTTTCCTCCAACTCATTTATGTACACGACAAACAACAGAGGCCCCAGCACCGATCCCTGTAAAACACCACTAATCACAACCTTCCACTCAGAAAAACACCCTCTACTGCTTCCCTCTGCCTTCTGTGGCCGAGCCAGTTTTGTACCCATAGAACATAGAACATAGAACAGTACAGCACAGAACAGGCCCTTCGGCCCACGATGTTGTGCCGAACAATGATCACCCTACTTAAACCCACGTAACCCGTAGACCCATAACCCAACAATTCCCCCATTAACCTTACACTACGGGCAATTTAGCATGGCCAATCCACCTAACCCGCACATCTTTGGACTGTGGGAGGAAACCGGAGCACCCGGAGGAAACCCACGCACACACGGGGAGGACGTGCAGACTCCACACAGACAGTGACCCAGCCGGGAATCGACCTGGGACCCTGGAGCTGTGAAGCATTGATGCTAACCACCATGCTACCGTGAGGCCCCATCTTGTCACCTCACCTCTGATCCCGTGTAACTTCACCTTTTGTACCAGTCTGCCAGGAGGCACCTTGTCAAATGCTTTACTCAACAACATCCAGCGCTCTCCCCATATCAATCATTTTTGTCACCCTCAGAAAACCCGATCAAGTTGGTGACGCACGACCTCCCCTTCACAAAACCATGCTGCCTTTCACTAATGAGTCCATTTGTTTCCAAATGGGTATAAATCCTGTCCTTGAGAATTCTCTCCAATAATTTACCTACTACCAATGTGAGGCTCACCCGCCTATAGTTTCCTGGATTTTCCGTGGTACCTCTCTTAAATAGCAGTACCAGTTTAGCTAATGTCCAGTCCTCTGGGACCTCACCTGTAGCTAATGAGGATACAAAGATGTCAGTCAAGGCCCTAGCAATTTCCTCCCTTGCTTCCCTCAGTAATCTGGGGTAGGTTGTATCAGGCCCAGGAGACTTATCTACCTTAATGTCTTTTAAAACATCCATTACCTCCTCCTTTGTGATGTCAACATGATTCAGAGTATCCACACACCCTACCCAAGAATCAACTTCCACAAAATACCTTTCTTTGGGAACACTGATGCAAAGTACTCATTTAGTACCTCGCGAATTTCCTCTGGATCAATCCATAGATTTCCCCCACTGTCCTTAAGTGGTCCAATCCTTCCCTATGCCACCCTCTTATTTTTTGCATATGAATAAAAAGCTTTTGGATTCACCTTAATCCTACTTGCCAAGAACTAGTCCTGGACTAGCGTAAGAGATTAACATTTTAGGACTGAGGTACGGAGAACGTTCTGCCGCCAGAAGATGGTGAATCTGTGGAATTCACTACCGCAAATGGTAGTTGAGGCAAAAACATTGTGTAATTTCAAGTAAATTAGATATAGGGTTGGATTCTCAGCACCCCGACAGTGAAATCGTGTTCAGCACTGCGGCGGAGAATCCAGTTTCACGCATGAAATCGGGATCGGCGCCGGTTCCGCGATTCTCCGGCACCTGAAAAGCGGTGTACACGGGCAGTCCGCTGCACCGTGTATCCACCAGCTACGGCCATTGCTGAAGACCCACCCCGCTATTCTCCACCCCCGACCGGCCGAAGTGTCAATGCCGTATTTCTAATGTGGCCCAGCCATTCGGAACACTCATGAGGTAGCTGCAGGTTCAGTCCGTGGCCGACATAGTTAGGGGTGGGCCGATTGGCGGGCGGGGCCTCAATGGGACTGAGTCATAATTGTGCGGGCGATCCAGATCGGACGAGCGGCAGATCGAGGGCACTATTTCTGCGGTCCAGGTCCGCGGTCTCAGTCCGCCATGGAGCATGGTGCAGCCGCTGGAGTCCACCGTCTTGCGCATGCGCAGCCTCTGATCCGGAAGTGCGGGGGGCCGTATCGGCAGCTGGAGCTGCGAGCTCCATGATAGCTGTGTGCCAGCCCCCTGCAAGACGGTGAATCTGTGGCCTTTCGATGGCAGTCTTTCTGGCGCTAAAGCCACAGGTTTCAGGACAAAGTGCGGGCATAGTCCCTGAAACGGAGAATCCAGCCCGTAGTTCTTGGGGTGAAATGGATCAAGTGATATGGGAGGAGAAAGGAGCCGATACACAGGATTATTCTGTTCATCTTTAATCTCCAGGAGCATTGGTGAGGGCCTGCATTGCACCTTGTCGATGGCAGGCAGAGCTGCTGTGTGTGAGTGATGGATAGAGTGAATTATTGTGGAAGGGATGCCAATCAAGCAGCCTGCTGCATTGTCCTGGATGGTATCAAGATGTTTGTGGTGTTGGAGCTGCACTCAGCCAGCAAGAGGAAATTATCCCATCACACACCTGACTTGTGCTTTGTAGTTTGTGTACAACATTTGGAATTCAGGGTTCCAAGCCCCTGAACTGTGATTGTAGCCACAGTATTTATATAGCTGTAAAATCTTCAATCCTTTCTGAGTTAAAGAAACTTAACCCAATCAAAGAAACTGACTGTTTTGCTCAATCCAGTCATGCTGCTGTAACAGAAGGAAAATAGGAAAGTGGTTGACAACATTACTGAAAGCGACAAATTCTGATTGGTTCTAAATGCCAGGGACAGTTCATTTCCACCAATGGAGGAGACCTGCAGACCTTGCAAATCTGTGTAAGTAACATCCAACTTTAGCACAGCAAAATCTTCGAATGGCATCATGTCACTCAGAGCATGATAGAGGGAGTCGAGAAAGTATCCAATACACAGGATTATTCAGTTAATCTTTCATCCCGAGTTAGTCAAGGAGGACAATCTGAAAACAAAACTATTGGCCTCTGCCCTTGGAGTGCTTTTACAACTGGAACACTCTTCTTCGAAATCAATGAGATTTTGTAAACTGGAACACTCTTCTACATTCTGTGCCATTGATAAAATATACATATATTTTTGGTCAAGGATTGCTCTAAAAACCAGCTGCCAAACAGGCAATGAGTGCTGAGATATCCTCAATTACGACGCGGAGGAGAGTCGGTGGCCCACCCGGGCGTGTAGTAAACGCAGCTTGCGAGCGCCGTCGGCATCAGTCGCTGAGGAGTCAATATAGTCCTCAAAACACCGCAGCCAATATTAAAACATTTCCGGGGCTTCCGGTGACCAAGCGTCCAGGTTAAGTTTCTCCGGCTTTAGAGCGCTGTCCATCTTGATGTGTCAGATGATTAAATTGAGATACCCTCAATTACGACACAGGAGAGAAGATTGGTGATTCAAAGGCTTTAATCATCTGAGAACTGAACAGCAGCCGAGAAGTGTGCTCATCACATGCTGCCGAGTGAGCCTCATCTTATATACCGTTTCCTGGGGGCGGAGCCAGAGGCGGAGTCCCCCAGGGTTCCAAGCCCGGTCTTAAAGGGCCAATGCATTAAAGGTAAGGTACCGTTACAGCAGCTACTGATGACATTCATCACAAGTACCATGTAGCAGCATAAGGGCAGAACACCAGAACATGGGGCGGAATTCTCCAACAGGGTCGGGGAATTGCCCGGGGCTGGCGTAAATCCCGCCCCTGCTGTGGCCGGAATTCTCCACCACCCGGGAATCGACGAGAGCAGGAATCATGCCCCGCCGATTGGCATGCCCCCCGCGGCGATTCTCCGGCCCCGATGGGCCGAAGACCCGCCGATGACAGGCCTCTCCCGCCGGCGGGAATTGGAGCACCTCTGGTGCCGGCGGGATTGGCGGTGCGAGTGGGCCCCCGGGGGGGGGCGCGGGCCGATCAGACCCCGGGGGGTGCCCCCACGGTGGCCTGGCCGCGATCGGGGCCCACCAATCGGCAGGCGGGCCTGTGCCGTGGGGGAACTCTTTTCCTTCCACCGTCACCACCGGCGCATGCGCGGACCGGCGAAGGCCTTTCGGCATGCCCCGACACCGGGCGGCGGGCGCCAAAGGCCATTGGCGCCAGTTTTGGCACCAGTCGGCGTGGCGGAAACCACTCTGGAGCGGGCCTATCCCCTAATTGTGCGGAGAATTCCGCACCGTTGGGGAGGCCCGATGCCGGAGTCGTTGGCGCCACTCCGCTACGCCGGCACCTCCCCGCCCCACCGGCGCATGCGCGGACCGGCGAAGGCCTTTCAGCACCAGTTGGCGTGGCGGAAACCACTCCGGCGCGGGCCTAGCCCGTAAAGGTGCGGAGAATTCCGCACCATTGGGGAGGCCCGACGCTGGAGTCGTTGGCGCCACTCCGTGACGCTGGGACCTCCCCGCCCCACTGGGTAGGGGAGAATTCCGGCCATGGAACTTCACCGCAAGACTCCCACAATCCCAACTTGGAAATATATGGAATGCTTCTTCGCAACAGGGGTGAAAATCTGGAGAACCCCTCCCCAGAGAGCTCTGTGAATGTCTCTACACAACACAAACAGCAGTGATTCAAGAAGGATCACCACCTCAAGGAGAATTACGAATTTTCATAAATGCATCATAGAATCATGGAATTTACAGTGTGGAAGGTGGCAACTTTGACACAACTCATGAGCGAATAGATGAAAAATTTTCTGTAAGTATTTCTTTCTTCATTGATCCCACCTTCAGTTCCTGGCTTATCCATTGAACTTTCCCCATGATTATCAGCAATATTTTGTTTGCTTGAAGGAGTTTTCTGTGATTCTACATAAACACAAAAATACAAAAGTGTAAGCACATTGTATAAAGGAACATGAACTACAGTAATGGTGCATTTAGTTAATAGTGAATGGGTACATATGTATTTAGCTCAGCTCATTGCATCTTTATCCGAGGAGAGATTTACTATTTCTCAGATAGGTGTTGCATCAATAACTTTAATAATGATGCAAAATTACATCTTACTTTTAATAATAACTGCTGGTCGCCTTCTATTGCTGCCCTGAATGTACTTCAGTCGCCTGCAACAGAATTCCCCCTTTTGGAGGCCATGTCTAGTAACGGAAGGGAAGTAGGGGTGATTTTCACTGGAGACTGTCGGAACTTTACGGACGGGGCGCGATTCTCCGCAAATGCGGAGAGTCGTAAAGGCTGCCGTGAAACCGGCCGTGTTTCACGGCAGCCTCCGTGCCCCCTCCTGGGACCCGATTCACCCCCCCGGTCGGGGCTAGCATCGTGACCCCGGGAAGAACGGCAGCGCGGGCTTAGCGAACGTTCGCTAAACCCGGCGGCCAAGACTCACGGCGGCTGACGCGCACGATGACGTCAGCTGCGCATGCGCGGGTTGGATGGCTCCAACCCGCACATGCGCGGATGACGTCATCGCACATATGCGTCAAACCCGCGCATGCGCGGTCCATCATGCCCCTCAGCCGCCCCGCGGACTGATCCTGCGGGGCGGCGGAGGGACAAAGAGTGCGCGGGAATCGGACCTGCTGCCCACAATCGGTGCCCACCGATCACGGGCCCATGCCACCCTTGGCACGGCCGTGGTGCGGCCATGCCAATCGGTGGCATGGTTGTGCAGAACGGCACTTTGCAGCCATTTTCACGAACTGTGATAGCAGGTGTGTTCAACTTCGTGAAAACGGCTGTAAAGGACTGGGAAATCGGCCCATCGGATAGGGGAGAATCGCTGCTCGCCGTTTTTTTACGGCGAGCAGCGATTCTCCCCTATCCGATGGGCCGATTTCCCAGGCCTTTACAGCCGTTTTCACGAATTTGTGTCGTGGGGCGGCCGTGGGGGGGGTCGGAGAATAGCGGGAGGTCGGGAAAAATGTCGGGAAGGCCCTCCCGCTATTCTCCGACCCGTCGTGGGGGGCGGAGAATCGCACCCACAATCTTGTGGTGTTCAGCTCATTTATTAGGCATGTGTGAGGAACACATCAGATCCCATGGATTGATTCTCCCACACCATCATCTCATTGCGCCAATATCTCGGTACCATATTTAAATGTTAACCCATAGCCAATCATTCTTCAACTCTGCTCCTTGACTCACCTTCACTTCCTGGCTTACTTTTGTCTTTTATCTCATCCGATGAATTTTCCGATGGATTATAATCACTGTTTTGATCACTTGAAGGGGTTTTCTCTGAATCTACATGAACACAAAAATGCGAAACATAAACACATTGTACAAAGGAGCAGATAATACGGTAATGATGCATTTGGTTAATAGTGAAAGAATACATATGCATTTAGCTCACCTCGTTACATGTTTAAGGAGAAATATTATTATTTTACAGAGAGTTTTTGCGTCAATATCTTCGTACCCATGGAAAATTACATCTTACTTTTGATAATAATTGCTGGTAATTTTCTATTGTTGCCCTGAATATACCTCAGCCTCCTGCAACTGGAGGGAGGGGAAGTCGGGGTGACTTTCACTGGAGAGTGACGCAGCTGAACCTGCAAACCCTGTGGTGTTCAGCTCATTAATTATACATGTGTGAGGGGCAGCATGGTGGTGCTGTGGTTAGCACTCCTGCCTCACGGCGCCAAGGTCCCAGGTTCGATCCCGGTCACTGTCCGTGTGGAGTTTGCACGTTCTCCCTTAGTTGATGTGGGTTTTACCCCTACAACCCAAAGATGTGCAGGGTCGGTGAACTGGCTATGCTAAGTTGCCCCTTAATTGGAAAAAAATAATTGGGCACTCTCAATTTAGTTTAGAAAAATTATACACATGTGAGGAACACATCAAATCACATTGAGTTATCCTGCCACACCACCACCTCATAGTGCCAATATTTAAATGGTACCACACAGCCATTCACTCTTCCAGTCTGCTCCTTCATTCACGTCAAAAAACAATACAGCACAGGAACAAGCCCTTCAGCCCTCCAAGCCTGTACCAGTCATAATACCACCCTTGGCCAATCCCTCAGCACTTCTTCGTGCCGTATCCCTCGATACCCATCCTATCCATGTATTTGTTCGATATGCCTTTTGAATACCGTTAATGTATCTGCTTCGACAACCTCCCCTGGCAGTCACTCACCATCCTCTGCGTAAAAAAACCTGCCTCACACATCTCCTCTAAACTTTGCCCCATGGACCTTAAACCTATGCCCAGTAGTGACTGACCTCTCCACCCTAGCAAAGAGTGCCTGCCCATCCACTCTATCCATGCCTCTAATAATCATGTAGATCTCAATCAGGTCACCCCTCCATCTCCGTTGCTCTAACCAAATCAGTTCGAGTCTATGCAGCCTGTCCTCATAGCTAACACCCTCCAGACAAGGCAATATCCTGGTAAACATCCTCTGCACTCTCGCCAAAGCCTCCACATTCTTCTGCTAGTGTGGTGACCAGAAATGTGCGCAATATTCAAAGTGCGGCCTTATATAGGTTCTAGAACTGCAGCATGACTTGCCAGTTTTTATACTCGATGCCCCGTCCAATGAAGGCAAGCATTTCATGTGTTTTCTTGACTACTTTGTCTACTTGTGTTGCCACTTTCAAAGATCTGTGGACCTGTACGCCCAGATCTGTCTGACTTTCTATATTCCTAATTGTTTTGCCATTTACTTTATGTTAGATCTACCAAAATGCATTACCTCACATTTGTCCGGATTAAACTCCATATGCCATTTTTATGCCCATGCCTCCAACCTATCTATCACCTGCTCTTTCCTCTGACAGTCCTCAACACTATCTGCCACTCCACCAACCTTGGTGTCATCCGCAAACTTACTAATCAGAACAGCTACATTTTCCTCCAAATCACTTATGTATACAACAAACAACAGAGGCCCCAGCACCGATCCCTATGGAACACCACTAATCACAACCTTCCACTCAGAAAAACACCCTTCTACTGCTACCCTCTGCCTTCTGTGGCCGAGCCTGTTTTGTACCCATCTTGTCACCTCACCTCTGATCCCGTGTGACTTTACCTTTTGTGCCAGTCTGCCATGAGGCACCTTGTCAAAGGCTTTACTGAAGCCCATGTAAACAACATCCAGCGCTCTCCCCATATCAATCATTTTTGTCACGCCTCAGAAAACCCTGATCAAGTTAGTGAGGCACGACCTCCCCTTCACAATACCATGCTGTCTGTCACTAATGAGTCCATTTGTTTCCAAATGGGTATAAATCCTGTCCCTGAGAATTCTCTCCAATAATTTACCTACTACCAACGTGAGGCTCACCCGCCTATAGTTTCCTGGATTTTCCTTGCTACCGCTCTTAAACAGCGGTACCACATTAGCTAATGTCCAGTCCTCTAGAGCGTCACCTGTAGCCAATGAGGATACAAAGATGTCAGTCAAGGCCCCAGCAATTTCCTCCCTTGCTTCCCTCAGTAATCTGGGGTAGGTTGTATCAGTCCCAGGAGACTTATCTACCTTCATGTCTTTTAAAACATCCAATACCTCCTTTTTGATGTCAATATGACCCAGAGTATCCACACACCCTACCCAAGAATCAACTTCCACAAACTCCTTTTCTTTGGTGAACACTGATGCAAAGTACTCATTTAGTACCTCGCGCATTTCCTCTGGCTCAACACATAGATTCCCCCCACTATCCTTAAGTGGTCCAATCCTTCCCTTGGCCACCCTCTTGTTTTTGCATATGAGTAAAAAGCTTTGGGATTCACCTTGATCCTACTTGCCAAGAACTTTTCATGACCCCTCCTCACCTTCCTAATTTCCCGCTTAAGTATCTTCCTACTTTCTTTATACTCCTCAAGGGTTTCGATTGTCCCCACCCTTCTACACTGTACAAAAGCCTCCTTTTCTTTTTGACGCGGTTCACAATATACCTCATTATCGAAGGCTCCCTAAACTTCCCATACTTATCTTTCATTCTCTCAGGATCGTGACTTTCCTGAATCCTAATCAACTGTCGCTTGAATGACACCTACATGTCTAATGTTGATTTACCCTCCAACAGCTGCTCCCAATCCAAATTCTTCAGTTCCTGTCTAATGTTATCGTAATTTGCGCTTCCCCAGTTTAGTACCTTAACACTCAACCCTATCCAATAGCACCCTAAAACATATGGAATTATGGTCACTAATCCCAAAACGTTCCCCTCCTGAAACCTCAACCATCTGCCCAAGCATATTCCCCAAACCCAGGTCCTTCCCTAGTTGGACTGCTACATATTACATCAAGAAGCCTTCCTGGATATACCTTACAAACTCTGCCCCATTCAAGCCCCTAGCAATAAGTGTGTCCCAGTAAATATAGGGGAAGTTAAAATACCCTACCACAACGCTGTTACTTTTGCACCTGTCCAAAATCTCTCTATCTATCTGCTGCTCTATCTCTCGCTGGTAGTTGGGGGGCCTGTAATAAACCACCAACATTGTGATTGCCCCCTTCCTGTTCCTGAGCCCTACCCAGATTGCCTCCTTGTATGAGCTCTCCGAGGTGTCCTTCCATAGTACGGCTATAATATTCTCCTTAACCAGTAATGCTACTCCCCACCCCTTTGACATCCCCCTCTATCTCTCCTGAAGCATCTGTATCCTCCAACGTTCAGCTGCCATCATCGTTCCAAGTACTAATCAGTGCTCTACATTCATCTGCCTTACCTGCTATACTTCTGGTGTTGAATCAAACTCCAGGACGCTGCGTTTGAGCAGAATGGGTGATGTTGTTGTTTTCTTATTTTTCTTCTCTATTTCCCTTTCAGTTATTGCACCTTCTCAGCTAACGCTATGGTTCCCACCACCGCGCCATACTAGTTTAAATCCTCTCGAGTTATTCTCATTTGCTGCTATCTCACGTTGTCTGAAGTGCATGTGTGATGTACCATCAATTGGACGCGAGGCACGATGAAGGTCCAAACTTAGGATTTAATCAGCTAGTTGTCAGCCCGGTGGTCGACTACAGAGAAAGGCCGACCGCCGGGAACTCTGGGTACTTATACCCCACCTCGGAGGCGGGGTCTACTTGCCTCTCGATCAATTGGTGAGCAGTCACATGACTAGTCCCAGCCAATCAGACGAGAGGCACATGACCAGCCAGAGCCAATGGGAAACCAATGCTCTGCACCAATGGAGGTGCTCCCATTCATACCACCACAATGTGTACTGTGCTCAAATTGATGTTGTCCTTTGAGTTCCAAATCGCGCCGGTCGTGCCACGCTGTCTGGAGCTCCGGGGGCCACTCCGGCGCTGAACTAGCCCCCTGGGAAGGGGAGCATTCCTCAATATCGGGGACCGTTGATGCCGGAGTAGTTGGCGCCACTTTTCAAGCCGGCGTCAGAACTTGGCCGCGGGATTGCAGAATCCCCGCCTAAATATTTGGATAACTTCAGGCTGCATTAGTCTGTATCGCTGTTTAAATAGAAGGCGTGGTCCATTTAATATAGAGGTGAGGAGAAATGTTTTCTCTCAGAGAGTCGCAAGTCTTTGGAACTCTCTTCCACAAAAGATGGTGGGAGAGCGTTGTTGAATATTTCTAAGGCAGAGGTAGATATTTTCTTACTCAGCAAGAGGTTGAAGATTATCAGGGGTAGGTAGGAATGTGGAGTTGAGGTTACAATCATATCTGCCATAATCTTATTGAACACAGGACCAGGTTCAAAGGGCAAAGTGGTCTACTCTTGCTCCTAATTTGCATGTTCATATGCATTAAAATGTTGATGCCTTTTTGTCATTGAACTTGGAAGATAGAAACTTCAAATCTAAAGTTATGTTTTACCTGAATGATGTACAAATAGGGATTCATCTGGAAAAATGAAATATAATGTCAGGTAAAAATGGCTAATAACTTACTTGTTCCAGTTTCTGGAGGTAACTTGCTTTTTTGATCAGGTGACCCACTTTTCAGAAATGATTGTGATTCTTCATCAGCTCGATTACCACCTTGATAGAATGTAAATGTCAGGTGTGTGAGAAATTAAACATGATATAATATATTGAAGAGTTCGATGAAGAAACTAATTTATGCCCTTTTTGGAAATGTCGAGTTCATGTTTGATATGTTCCCGAATATAAAGTTTCAGGAATTGAAGTTTTAACTGTAGAAATTGGGAGCATCGATTGAGAAACTAAAAGGTAACCCTGATGAAAATGCATTGTTTTATTGTTTCCCACTTCTCCAATGCTACTGCCATACACCTTTCTAATCCCAACCTCCATGCCATCCCCTTGCACCCGAGGTATCCACACGCCATGTCTCCAATGTCATCCTGCCCCTCTCGTCCCTCCCATGCCAGCATGATCCAAGCTATTCCATCCATCTGATGCCATTCTTCTCGTCACTCCTTCCAGAGCTCTCCACCCATCTGCCTTCAAGGGGAAGGGTCAGAGAGGCATGTAATTTGGGGAGTTTACTGGTTCCCCCCACATTTCCTCCCCCATCTGCCCACACACCCTCCTTCCATGTCTGCTGAGGGGTGAAGGAGGCACAGTGGTCACTCCAGCATAGCGTGGATGCACTGAAGTGGGGTTGTGAGGTAAGACATGCCATTGCCACTGGGTCTTGGACACTGGCGTATTGGAATCTTTGTGCTTATGCAACCATGTGATGAAACGCCCCTGGCAGAGCAAATAACGTGGTTAATCCTTTTTTTCACACTGTATGACTGACCTCTTGTGTGCCTTCTGGGCACTGACATCATCAGCCACTTGCGCCCATGTAGTGTTGGTTTCCCTGTTTGGCCTCCTCCACCCATCAGATTGTTAGAGCACATTCCTGCACACCGACACATGGTCCAGGAGGCCGCATAGGGAGTCATCATTGCAATATCAGAGCTGGGCTGGCAGGTGAGCTTGCAGACTTCTCTCTGTTTTTGATCTGACTGTGTGGATGTCCGGCATCGTTTAAATATAGGGGACCGGATTCTCCGATTTTGAGGTTTTGTCTGGAGGAAGTGTATAGTTTTACGATGACAAAAATCAGCAAGCCCCAGCACTGACCCTCCGGCCAGTGAGGGGCTAGCAGCCACACCACATAAAATACACGGCCTTCACGGAATAAACGCCGGGTCAGAGGCCGCGCATGCGCACAGTGACGACCTGCAGCGATCGTGCTGTACAATACGGCGCCAACAGTGCGTGGACCCAACCTGTCAGATAGTGCCCCACTAGACATCCCCTCGCCACCGATCACCAGCCCTCACCGAAGACCCACAGCCAGCAGCACGGCTCTCCTCCTCCCCCCCCCCCTCCCCCCGATTGCGGCAGCACTGGACACAGTCCACAGCCGCCATGCTGGGTTCCCGACCGCTGAGACCATGGGCGGGATTCTCCAACCACCCGCCGGGTCGGAGAATCGCCGGGGGTCAGCACGAACCCCACCCCCACCGTCCACCTAATTCTCTGACCCCCCCAAATTCTGGCTCCTGTGTGAATCGCGCCGCCTGCCTCGGAGAATGGCGGGGACCGGCGCGACGCTATGGGTCCCGGGGCTGCCGGATTTCTCCTGGCCGGATGGGCCGAAGTCCCGCCGACGTGACCACGGGTCACACCGGCGTAAATTAAAACACCTTTATAATGGCGTCAACCAGTGCTGATGGTTGGTCACGGTGTGGGGTGGCCGCAGGAGAAGTGACAGCATGGCTGCAATCGGTCTGAAGGGAGAGGTGTGTGTGTGGAGGGGGGTTGTGAGGGGAGAGAGAGGGTGTGAGGGGGGTTGTGGAGGGGAGAGTGTGCGAGTGCCGGGAAGGGGGAAGATGGCGGGTGCCGGGGTGAGGGGGCGTGCAGGGGAGGGGAGAGAGGGCGAGTGCCGGGGAGGAGAGGGCGAGTGCCGGGTGAAGTGTTGGTGCCCTCTGCCTTTATAGTGTGTGTATTCTAACTGGTGATTGGCTGCGGTGTTTGTACATGTTGATTGGTCCCTGTGTGTGTCCATCAGTGTGTGACTGCACCATGATATACTGGTGTATATTATGACACTGGGGAGGGGAGGGCCAGTGCCGGGGAGGGGTGAGGGGGCGAGTGCCGTGGAGTGGGGGGGCGAGTGCCGGGGAGGGGAGGGCGAATGCCGGGGAGGGGAGGGCGAATGCCGGGGAGGGGAGGGCGAGTGCCATGATTCAGACTATCCACACACCCCACCCAAGAATCAACTTCCACAAAATCCTTTTCTTTGGCGAACATTGATGCAAAGTATGCATTTAACACCTCGCTCATTTCCTCTGGATCAACTCATAGATTTCCACACTGTCCTTAATGGGTCCAATCCTTCCCTTTGCCACCCTCTTATTTTTTGCATATGAATAAAAAGCTTTTGGATTCACCTTAATCAAACTTGCCAAGAACTAGTCCTGGACTCGGGTAAAGGATTAACTTTTTAGGACTGAGGTACGGAGAAGTTTCTTCACCCAGAAGATGGTTAATCTGTGGAATTCACTACCACAAAACATAGTTGAGACAAAAACATTGTGTAATTTCAAGTAAATTAGATATAGGGCTGGATTCTCTGCACCCCGACGGTGAAATCGTGTTCGGCGCTGGGGCGAGAATCCAGTTTCACGCATTAAATCGGGACAGCGCCAGTTCCACGATTCTCCACCCCTTGAAAAGCGGTGTACCCGGGCAGTCCGCTGCGCCGCGTATCCACCAGCTGCGGCCATTGCTGAAGACCCGCCCCGCTATTCTCCACCCCCGACCGGCCGAAGTCTCGACGCCGTATTTCTAATGTGGTCCAGCTATTCGGGATACTCGCGAGGTAGCTACAGGCTCAGCCGCGGCCGCCATAGTCGGGGGGCGGGCCGATCGGAGGGGTGAGGGTGCCTCATATGGGACTGATTCTTTATGTGCGGGCGATTCGGATCGGGCGAGTGGCAGATCGAGGGCACTATTTCTGCGGTCCAGGTCCGCGGTATGAGTCCGCCATGGAGCACGGCGCGGCCGCTGGAATCCACCGCCATGCACATGCGCGGCCTCTGATCCGGATGTGCGGGGGGCCGTATCGGCAGCTGGAGCTCCACGATAGCTGAATGCCAGCCACCTGCAAGACGGTGAATCTGTGGCCTTTTGATGGCAGTTTTTCTGCCGTTAATGAACACGGGCAGGATTCGGCGAGCCCCCATCGGGTCGGAGAATCGCCCGGGGGGTGGGGGGGGGGGGGGGGGGGGGGTGGCGTGAATCCCACCCACGGTGGCTGCCAAATTCTCCAGCGCTGGGGCTTTGGCAGGGGCGGGAATCGTGTTATACCAGCCAGCGGCTGCTAGCAACCCCCCCTGCGGTGAAAAATACCAAACAGAGTAAACACATTGTAATAAGGAACAGGAACTACAGTAATGGTACGTTTGGTTAGTAGTGAATGAATACATATGTATTTAGCTCAGCTCATTGCATCTATATCTGAGGAGAGTTTTACTATTTCTCAGATAGGTGCTGCATCAATAATTTAATAATGATGCAAAATTACATCTTACTTTTAATAATAACTGCTGGTAGGCTTACATTGCTGCCCTGAATATACTTCAGTCTCCTTCAACAGAATTTGGGGCAGCAGGGTAGCATGGTGGTTAGCATAAATGCTCCACAGCTCCAGGGTCCCAGGTTCGATTACCGGCTGGGTCACTGTCTGTGTGGAGTCTGCACGTCCTCCCCCTGTGTGCGTGGGTTTCCTCCGGGTGCTGCGGTTTCCTCCCACAGTCCAAAGATGTGCGGGTTAGGTGGATTGGCTATGCTAAATTTCCCGTAGTGTCCTAATTAAAGTAAGGTAAAGGGGGGGGTTGTTGGGTTACGGGTATAGGGTGGATACGTGGGTTTGAGTAGGGTGATCATGGCTCGGCACAACATTGAGGGCCGAAGGGCCTGTTCTGTTCTCTGTTCTAATTCCCCATTTTGGAGGCCATGCCTAGTGGCGGGAAGGGAAGCCGGGGTGATTTTCATTGGAGAGTGTCGCAACCTTACAGACACAATCTTGTGGTGTTCAGCTCATTAGTTATTCATGTGTGAGGAACACGTCAGATCCCATGGATTTATTCTCCCACGCCATCACCTCATTGCGCCAATATCTCGGAGATATTTGGGTTGTAAGGGACAACGCGGAGGAATAGAGTGCCCGCACAGCACAGGCCCACCCGTGGATCGGTGGGCTCCGATCGTGGGCCAGGCCAGCGTGGGGGCACCTCCCGGGGCCAGATCCCCCCCCCCCCTCCCCCCCGGAGGACCTCGGAGGCCACCCGCGCTTCCAGGTCCCACCGGTAAGTACCTGATGTAATTTAGGCCGGCGGGATCGGCTGGAAACGGACAGCCACCTGGCCCATTGCAGGCCGGACAATCGCCGGGGCCACTGCCAGTGGCCGCCGACCAGCACGCGCGATTCTGACCCGTCGGGGGGTCGGAGATATTTTTGGTCAAGTATTGCTGGAAAAGCCACCTGCCAAACAGGCAATGAGTGCCATGTAGAAGCAGAAGGGCAGAATACCCGAACATGGAATACCGCAAAACTCCCACAATCCCAACTTGGAAAAATGTTGCCGTTGATTCATCGTAACAAGGGTGAACACCTTCAGAACCCCTTCCCAGAGAGCTCTGTGGATGTCTCTACACAACACAAACAACAGTGATTCAAGAAGGATCACCACCTCAAGGAGAATTAGGAATGAGCATAAATGCATCATAGAATTATGGAATTCACAATGCGGAAGGGTCAAATTTGCCCATATCTCATGAGCGAACAGATGAAAAATTTGCTAAAAGTATTTCTTTCTTCATTGATCCCACCTTCAGTTCCTGGCCTATCCATTGAACTGTCCCCTTGATTATCAGCATTATTTTGATTGCTTGAAGGGGTTTTCTGTGATTCTACATAAACACAAAAATACAAAACAGTGTAAAGACATTGTATAAAGGAACAGGAACTACAGTAATGGTGCATTTAGTTAACAGTGAATGAGTACATATGTAGCTCAGCTCATTGCATCTTTATCCGAGGAGAGATTTACTATTTCTCAGTTAGGTGTTGCATCAATAACTTAATAATGATGCAAAATTACATCTTACTTTTAATAATAACTGCTCGTACGCTTCTATTGCTGCCCTGAATATACTTCAGTCTCCTGTAACAGAATTCCCCATTTTGGAGGCCTTGTGGCGGGAAGAGAAGTCGGGGTGATTTTCGTTGGAGAGTGTCAGAACCTTACAGACACAATCTTGTGGTGTTCAGCACATTTATTATGCATGTGTGAGGAACACATCGGGCGTGATTCTCCGCAAATGCGGGGAGTCGTAAAGGCTGCCGTGAAACTGGCCGTGTTTCACGGCAGCCCCCGCGCCCCCTCCCGGGACCCG
Source organism: Scyliorhinus canicula (assembly GCF_902713615.1). Classification (NCBI taxonomy): domain Eukaryota; kingdom Metazoa; phylum Chordata; class Chondrichthyes; order Carcharhiniformes; family Scyliorhinidae; genus Scyliorhinus; species Scyliorhinus canicula. Next base: position 159,829,113 of record NC_052154.1, read on the forward strand.
ATTCTCCCCCCCGGGTGGGGCTAGCAGCGCGGCCCCACGAAGCACGGCATCGCGGGCTTAGCGACTGTCGCTAAGCCCGCACGCCAAGGGTCATGGCGGCTGATGCGCACGATGACGTCAGACGCGCATGCGTGGATTGGACGGCTCCAACCCGCGAATGCGCGGATGACGTCATCACGCATATGCGTCAAATCCGCGAATGCCCGGGCCGTCATGCTCCTCCACCGATCGCGGGCCCATGCCACCCTTGGCACGGCCGTGCCAATCGGTGCCATGGTTGTCTGGAACGGCACTTTGCGGCCCTTTTCACGAACGGTGAGAGCAGGTGTGTTTGCTTTCGTGAAAACGGCCGTAAAGGCCTGGGAACTCGACCTATCGGCCAGGGGAGAATCGCTGTTCGCCGTTAAAAACGGCGAGCAGCGATTCATGTCGTGGGGCGGCCGTGGGGGGGGGGGGGGGGGGGGGGGGGGAGAATAGCAGGAGATCGGGAAAAATGTCGGGAAGGCCCTCCCGCTATTCTCCGACCCGTCGTGGGCAGCGGAGAATCGTGCCCATCAGATCCTATGGATTGATTCTCCCACGCCATCACCTCATTGCGCCAATATCTCGGTACCATATTTAAATGTTACCGCACAGCCAATCATTCTTCAACTCTGCTCCTTGACTCATCTTCAGTTCCTGTCTTACTTTTGTCTTTTATCTCATCCAATGAATTTTCCGATGGATTATAATCACTGTTTTGATCACTTGAAGGGGTTTGCTCTGAATCTACATGAACACAAAAATGCAAAACATAAACACATTGTACAAAGGAGCAGGAAATACGGTAATGATGCATTTGGTTGATAGTGAAAGAATACATATGTATTTAGGTCACCTCATTACATCTTTATCTAAGGAGAAATATTGTTATTTTACAGAGAGTTTTCGCGTCAATATCTTCGTAAACATGGAAAATTACATCTTACTTTTGATAATAATTGCTGGTAATTTTCTATCGTTGCCCTGAATATACCTTAGCCTCCTACAACTGGAGGGAGGGGAAGTAGGGGTGACCTTCGCTGGAGAGTGACGCAGCTGAACCTGCAAACCCTGTGGTGTTCAGCTCATTAATTATATATGTGTGAGGGCAGCATGGTAGTGCTGTGGTTAGCACTCCTGCCTCACGGCGCCGAGGACCCAGGTTTGATCCCGGCTCTGGGTCACTGTCCGTGTGCAGTTTGCACGTTCTCCCCTAGTTGATGTGAGTTTTACCCCTACAACCCAAAGATGTGCAGGGTCGGTGAACTGGCTATGCTAAGTTGCCCATTAATTGGAAAAAAATAATTGGGCACTCTCAATTTAGTTTTAAAAAATTATACACACGTGAGGAACACATCAAATCACATTGAGTTATCCTGCCACACCATCACCTCATAGTGCCAATATTTAAATGGTACCACACAGCCATTCACTCTTCCAGTCTGCTCCTTCATTCACGTCAAAAAACGATACAGCACAGGAACAGGCCCATCGGCCTTGCAAGCCTGTACCAGTCATAATACCACCCTTGGCCAAACCTTCAGCACTTATTAGTGCCGTATCCCTCGATACCCATCCTATCCATGTATTTGTCGATATGCCTTTTAAATACCGTTAATGTATCTGCTTCGACAACCTCCCCTGGCAGGCACTCACCATCCTCTGCGTAAAAAAACCTGCCTCGCACATCTCCTCTAAAGTTTGCCCCATGGACCTTAAACTTATGCCCAGTAGTGACTGACCTCTCCACCCTGGCAAAGAGTGCCTGCCCATCCACTCTATTCATGCCTCTAATAATCATGTAGATCTCTATCAGGTCACCCCTCCACCTCCGTTGCTCTAATCAAATCAGTCCGAGTCTATTCAGCCTGTCCTCATAGCTAACACCCTCCAGACAAGGCAATATCCTGGGAAACATCCTCTCCAAAGCCTCCACATCTTTCTGGTAGTGTGGTGAACAGAAATGTGCGCAATATTCAATGTGTGGCCTTATCAAGGTTCTAGAACTGTAGCATGACTTGCCAGTTTTTATCCTCGATGCCCCGTCCAACGAAAGCAAGCACTTTATATGCTTTCTTGACTACTTTGTCTACTTGTGTTGCCACTTTCAAAGATCTGTGGACCTGTACACCCAGACCTCTCTGACTTTCTATATTCCTAATTGTTTTGCATTTTACTGTATATTCCCCCTTTTTGTTAGAACTACCAAAATGCATTACCTCACATTTGTCCGGTTTAAACTCTATTTGCCATTTCTCTGCCCAAGTCTCCAACCTAACTATCACCTGCTCTTTCCTCTGACAGTCCTCAACACTATCTGCCACTCCACCAACCTTGGTGTCATCCGCGAACTTACTAATCAGACCAATGACATTTTCCTCCAACTCATTTATGTACACGACAAACAACAGAGGCCCCAGCACCGATCCCTGTGGAACACCACTAATCACAACCTTCCACTCAGAAAAACACCCTCTACTGCTACCCTCTGCCTTCTGTGGCCAAGCCAGTTTTGTACCCATCTTGTCACCTCACCTCTGATCCCGTGTGACTTCAACTTTTGTACCAGTCTGCCATGAGGCACCTTATCAAAGGCTTTACTGAAGCCCATGTAAACAACATCCAGCGCTCTCCCCATATCAATCATTTTTGTCACGCCTCAGAAAACCCGATCAAGTTAGTGAGGCACGACCTCCCCTTCACAATACCATGCTGTCTGTCACTAATGAGTCCATTTGTTTCCAAATGGGTATAAATCCTGTCCCTGAGAATTCTCTCCAATAATTTACCTACTACCGACGTGAGGCTCACCAGCCTATAGTTTCCTGGATTTTCCTTGCTATCTCTCTTAAACAGTGGTACCACATTAGCTAATGTCCAGTCATCTGGGACCTCACCTGTAGCCAATGAGAATACAAAGATGTCAGTCAAGGCCCCAGCAATTTCCTTCCTTGCTTCCCTCAGTAATCTGGGGTAGGTTGTATCAGGCCCAGGAGACTTATCTACCTTAACGTCTTTTAAAACACCCAATACCTCCTCCTTTTGATGTCAACATGACCTAGACTATCCACACACTCTACCCAAGAATCAGCTTCCACAAAACCCTTCTCTTTCGTGAGCACTGATGCAAAATGCTCATTTAGTACCTCGCGCATTTCCTCTGGCTCAACTCATAGATTCCCCCCACTGTCCTTAATGGGTCCAATCCTTCCCTTTGCCACCCTTTTACTTTTTGCTTTTATGAATAAAAAACTTTGGGATTCACCTTAATCCAACTTGTCAAGAACTAGTCCAGGACTAGGCAAAGGGATTAACATTTTAGGACTGAGATACGGTTCCGCGATTCTCTGCCCCCTGAAAAGCGGAGTATCCGGGGGAGTTCGCTGCGCCGCGTATCCACCAGCTGCAGCCATTGCTGGAGGCCCGCCCCGCTATTCTCTGGCCCGACCGGCCGAAGTCTCGACGGCGTATTTCTAATGTGGTCCAGCCATTCGGGATACTCGCGAGGTAGCTGCAGGCTCAGCCGCGGCCGCCATAGTCGGGGGCGGGCCGATCAGAGGGTGTGAGGGGGGGGCCTCATATGTGACTGAGCCTTTATTGTGCGGGCGATCTGGATCGGGTGAGCGGCAGATCGACGGCACTATTTTTGCGGTCCAGGTCCCTGGTTTGAGTCCGCCATGGAGCACGGTGCAGCCGCTGGAGGCCACCGCCATGCGCATGCACGGCCTCGGATCCGGAAGTGCGGGGGGCCGTATCGGCAGCTGAGCTGCGAGCTCCATGATAGCTGTGTGCCAGCCCCCTGCAAGACGGTGAATCTGTGGCGTTTCGATGGCAGTTTTTCTGGCGTTAAGCCACAGCGTGCGGACATAGTCCCTGAAACGGAGAATCCAGCCCGTAGTTCTTGGGGCTAAACGGATCAAGGGATATGGGAGGAGAAAGGAGCCGATACACAGGATTATTTTGTTCATCTTTCATCTCCAGCAGCATTGGTGAGGGCCTGTATTGCACCTTGTCGATGGCAGGCACTGCTGCTGTGCGTCTGTGATGGATAGAGTGAATTATTGTGGAAGGGATGCCAATCAAGCTGGCTGCTGCTTTGTCCTGGATGGTATCAAGATGTTTGTGTTGACCGGTGGGGGAGGTAGAGGGGAGGCGGTATCGTCATGGGAGACGGGTCGGGCAGGGTGTGCTGGCCTGGGGCGAGCAGTCGATGCGCTATGGCTAGTCGGCGGGGGAGGGGTCGAGGTGCCCTCTGATCCGGCTGATCACCTGGAACGTGAGGGGGCTGAATGGGCCGGTTAAGACAGCTAGGGTATTTTCTCATTTGAGGGGCCTGAAGGCGGACCTGGCTATGCTCCAGGAGACCCACTTGAAGGTGGTGGACCAGGTTCATCTGAGGAAGGGTTGGGTGGGGCAGGTTTTCCATTCAGGATTAGACGCGAAGAACCGGGGGGTGGCGATTCTGGTGGGGAAGTGGGTGGCGTTCGAGGCGTCTGAGGTGGTGTCGGACAAGGAGGGCAGATATATTATGGTGAAGGGTAGGCTGCAGGGAGAGAAGGTGGTGCTGGTTAATGTGTATGCCCCGAATTGGGATGATGCTGGCTTTATGAAGCGCATGTTGGGCCGCATTCCGGACCTGGAGGCAGGGGGCCTGATCATGGGGGGAGACTTTAACACAGTGCTAGATCCCCCACTGGACCGGTCCAGTTCAAGGACGGGAAGGAGGCCGGCGGCGGCCAAGGTGCTGAGGGGGTTTATGGATCAGATGGGAGGGGTGGATCCCTGGAGGTTTGGGAGGCCGAGGGCGCGGGAGTATTCCTTTTTCTCCCATGTACATAGGGTTTACTCCCGAATAGATTTTTTCGTCCTGAGCAGGGGATTGATCCTGAAGGTGCAGGATGCCGAGTATTCGGCAATAGCAATTTCAGACCATACTCTGCACTGGGTCGATCTGGAGATGGGGGAGGCGCGGGACCAGCGCCCGCTGTGGCGCCTGGATGTGGGGATGCTGACTGATGAGGAGGTGTGTAGGAGGGTCCGGGGAAGTATTGAGGGGTATCTTGAGACCAACGACACGGGGGAGGTCCGGGTGGGGATGGTCTGGGAGGCTCTGAAAGCAGTGATCCGGGGGGAGCTGATTTCCATCCGGGCCCATAGGGAACGGAGGGAGAGGAGGGAGAGGGAGAGACTGGTGGGGGAGCTCCTGGACGTGGATAGGAGGTACGCGGAGGCCCCGGAGGAGGGGTTGCTGGGGAAACGGCGTAGTTTGCAGGCCAAGTTCGACTTGTTGACCACCAGAAAGGCGGAGACACAGTGGAGGAGGGCGCAAGGCGCGGTATATGAGTATGGGGAGAAGGCGAGCATGATGTTGGCGCATCAGCTCCATAGGCGAGATGCGACTAGGGAAATTGGTGGAGTGACGGATAAGGGTGGGAATGTGGTGCAGAAGGGAGCAGAGGTGAACGGGGTCTTTAGGGACTTCTACGTGGAACTGTACCGGTCGGAACCACCGGTGGCGGGGGGGGGATGGAGAGCTTCATGAACAGGCTACGTTTCCCAAAGGTGCAAGAGGAGCTGGTGGAGGGGCTGGGGGCGCCGATAGAGTTGGAGGAGCTAGTTAGGGGGATTGGTCAAAGAGGTAAGGCGCCGGGGCCGGATGGGTTTCCGGTGGAATTTTATAAAAAGTATGCGGATCTGGTGGGCCCCCTGTTGGTGCGAGCCTTCAATGAGGCATGGGAGGGGGGGCTTTGCCCCCGACGATGTCACGGGCGCTGATCTCTCTGATCCTGAAGCGGGATAAGGACCCCTTGCAGTATGGATCATACAGGCCAATCTCGCTCCTCAATGTTGACGCTAAGTTGCTGGCGAAGATCCTGGCCACCAGGATAGAGGACTGTGTGCCAGGTGTGATACGCGACGATCAGACAGGATTTGTCAAGGGAAGACAGCTCAACACGAATGTGCGGAGATTGTTAAATGTTATTATGATGCCGGCGGTGGAGGGGGAGGTGGAGATAGTGGTGGCGCTGGATGCAGAGAAGGCGTTTGATAGATTGAGTGGGGGTACCTGTGGGAGGTGCTGGAGCGGTTCGGATTCGGGGAGGGGTTCATCAAATGGGTGAGGTTGCTCTATGAGGCCCCGATGGCGAGTGTAGTTACCAATGGAAGGAGATCAGAGTACTTCAGGCTCTACCGTGGGACCAGGCAGGGGTGCCCCCTGTCCTCCTTGTTTTTTGCACTGGCGATAGAACCTTTGGCTTTGGGGCTGAGGGAGTCGAGGAGGTGGAGGGGCCTGGTGCGGGGTGGGGAAGAACCTAGGGTATCGCTGTATGTGGACGACCTGCTGTTGTATGTGGCGGACCCAGAGGGGGGAATGCCGGGGGTGATGGAGCTGTTGGCTGAGTTTGGGAGCTTCTCGGGCTATAAGTTGAAACTGGGCAAGAGTGAGGTATTTGTAGTACATCCGGGTGATCAGGAGGAGGGAATTGGGAGGCTCCCGTTTAAGAGGGCAGTGAAGAGTTTCAGATACCTGGGGGTGCAGGTGGCCAGGAGTTGGGGGACTCTCCATAAGCTTAATTTTACCAGGCTGGTGGAGCAGATGGAGGAGGAATTCAAAAGGTGGGACATGGTGCCGCTATCGCTGGCGGGTAGAGTGCAGTCCGTCAAAATGACGGTTCTCCCGAGGTTCTTGTTCCTCTTTCAGTGTTTGCCCATCTTTATCCCTAGGGCCTTTTTTAGGAGGGTGACTAGCAGCATCATGAGCTTTGTTTGGGCGCATGGGACCCCGAGGGTGAAGAGGGTCTTCTTCGAGCGGAGTAGAAATGGTGGGGGGCTGGCGTTACCCAATCTCTCGGGGTATTATTGGGCGGCCAATGTGTCGATGGTGCGCAGGTGGGTGATGGAGGGGGAGGGGGCAGCATGGAAACGGTTGGAGATGGCGTCCTGTGGAGGCACAAGCCTGGGACCCTGGTAACGGCGCCGTGGCCACTCCCTCCTACGAGGTATACCACGAGTCCGGTGGTGGCGGCAACCCTCAAGATTTGGGGGCAGTGAAGGCGACATAGGGGGGAAGTGGGGGGCTCGATGGAGGCTCCGTTAAGGGGGAACCATCGGTTCGTCCCAGGGAACATTGATGGGGGGGTTCCAGGTTTGGCACAGAGCAGGCATCAGACAGCTGAGGGACCTGTTTATTGATGGGAGGTTTACGAGCCTGGGGGAGTTGGAGGAGAAATTTGGGCTCCCCCCGGGGAACATGTTCAGGTATCTGCAGGTAAAGGTGTTTGCTAGGCGGCAGGTGGAGGGATTCCCTTTGCTTCCCACGAGGGGGGTGAGTGACAGGGTGCTTTCGGGGCTCTGGGTCGGAGATGGGAAGATATCTGATATCTCCAAGGTAATGCAGGAGGTGGAGGAGGCATCAGTAGAGGAGCTAAAGGCTAAGTGGGAGGGGGAACTGGGGGAACAGATCGAAGACGGGACATGGGCTGATGCCCTGGAGAGGGTTAACTCTTCCTCCTCATGTGCTATGCTTAGCCTCATTCAATTCAAGGTGTTACACCGGGCCCACATGTCCGTGTCTAGGATGAGTAGGTTCTTTGGGGGCGAAGACAGGTGTGTCAGGTATTCGGGGAGTCCAGCGAACCATGCCCTTATGTTCTGGGCATGCCCGACACTGGAGGAGTTCTGGAAAGGGGTGGCGAGGACGGTGTCGATGGTGGTACGATCCAGGGTCAAGCCAGGCTGGGGACTCGCGATTTTTGGGGTTGGGGTGGAGCCGGGAGTGCAGGAGGTGAAAGAGGTCGGTGTACTGGCCATTGCGCCCCTAGTAGCCCGGCGGAGGATCTTGCTACAGTGGAAGGATGCGAGACCCCCAAGCGTGGAGACCTGGATCAATTACATGGCGGGATTTATCAAGCTGGAGAATGTCAAATTTGCCCTGAGAGGATCGGTACAAGGGTTCTTTAGGCGGTGGCAACCTTTCCTCGACTTTCTGGCTCAGCGATAGGATACTGGGTCAGCAGCAGCAGCAACCCGGGGGGTTTGGGGGGGGGGGGGGGGGGGGGGGGGACGTTGACAATGTTTGCTTATTCAATTTTAATTTAATTTATTTTTAAGTTCTCTTGTTGTTTACTGGGTTTGGGGGGGGGGGGTGTGATACATGCGTTGATACGGTCTTGGGGGTGTTACAGTTATTATGGTGTTCTAATGTTGCTTTTTATTGTTTGTTGTTATATTTTCTGTAAAAAATTCCAATAAAAATTATTTTAAAAAAAAAAGATGTTTGTGTTGTTGGAGCTGCACTCAGCCAGCAAGGGGAAAGTATCCCATCACACACCAAGGGCGAGATTCTCCGCGAACAAGCGGGGCGGGCCACTCCGGCGCCGAGGAGTGGCATGAACCACTCCGGCGTCGGGCCGCCCCAAAGGCGCGGAATCGTCCGCACTTCCAGGGGCTAGGCCGGCGCCGAAGTGCCTCCGCCGGCTGCCGCAAGTTGACGCATGCACGGGAGCGCCAGCATATGCTGGCATCATCCCAGCGCTTGCGCAAGGGGGTTCTTCTCTGCACCGGCCAGGGCAGAGGTTGACAACGGCCGGAGCGGAGGGAAAGAGTGCCCCCATGGCACAGGCCCGCCCGCAGATCGATGGGCCCTGATCGCGGGCCAGGCCACGGTTGGTGCCAGATCCCCCTGCACCACCCTGAGGACTCTGCAGGCCGCCCGTGGAGCCAGGTCCCGCTGGTGAGGACCTGTTGTGAGTTACATCGGCGGGACCCTCCGAAAACGGGCGGCCACTCGGCTGATCGCCAGCCGGCCAATTGCCGGAGGGACCACTGCGAGCAGCCGCCAACCGGCGCACCGCGATTCCCGCCTCCGCCAAAATCCCAGCACTGGAGAAATTCGGCAGCCGGCGGGGACGGGATTCATGCCGCTCCCCTGCCGGGTCGGAGAATCCCGCCCCCTGTCACTCAGAGCATGATGGAGTTGAGAAAGGATCCAATGCACAGGATTATTCAGTTAATCTTTCATCCCCAGTTAGTCAAGAAGGACAATCTGAAAACAAAACTATTGGCCTCCGCCCTTGGAGTGCTTTTACAACTGGAACACTCTTCTTCGAAATCAATGAGATTTTGTAAACTTGAACACTCTTCTACATTCTGTGCCGCTGATTTAGGGTTTAGGCCGGTGCCGGAGTAGTTTGCGCCGCGCCTGCCGGTACGGAAGGGGCTTGGTGCCATGCCAACCTGCGCTGAAGGGCTACCGGCGGCCGGCGCTAGTTGGCGCATGCGCAGGAGTGCCAGCGTGTGCTGGCACCATCCCAGCACATGTGCAGGGCGCTTCATCTCCACGTCGGCCTTCGCAGACTATTACAGTGGACGACGCAGAGGAATAGAGTGCCCGCACAGCACAGGCCCACCCGCGGATCGGTGGGCTCCGATCGCGGGCCAGGCCAGCGTGGGGGCACCTCCCGGGGCCAGATCCCCCTGCGCCCCCACCCCCCCCGAGGACCTCGGAGGCCACCCGCGCTTCCAGGTCCCACCGGTAAGTACCTGATGTAATTTAGGCCGGCGGGATCGGCTGGAAACGGACGGCCACCTGGCCCATTGCAGGCCGGACAATCGCCGGTGGGGGGGGGGGGGGGGGGGGGCGGGGGGCGGGTGGCCCTGCCAGTGGCCGCCGACCAGCACGCGCGATTCTGACCCATCGGGGGGTCGGAGAATCCCGCCCCATATATATTTTTGGTCAAGTATTGCTGGAAAAGCCACCTGCCAAACAGGCAATGAGTGCCATGTAGAAGCAGAAGGGTAGAATACCCGAACATGGAACACCGCAAAACTCCCACAATCCCAACTTGGAAGAATGTTGCCGTTGCTTTATCGTAACAAGGGGTGAACACCTGGAGAACCCCTTCCCAGAGAGCTCTGTGGATGTCTCTACACAACACAAACAACAGTGATTCAAGAAGGATCACCACCTCAAGGAGAATTAAGAATGAGCATAAATGCATCATAGAATCATGGAATTCACAATGCGGAAGGGTCAAATTTGCCCATATCTCATGAGCGAATAGATGAAAAATTTGCTAAAAGTATTTCTTTCTTCATTGATCCCACCTTCAGTTCCTGGCCTATCCATTGAACTGTCCCTTTGATTATCAGCATTATTTTGATTGCTTGAAGGAGTTTTCTGTGATTCTACATAAACACAAAAATACAAAACAGTGTAAACACATTGTATAAAGGAACAGGAACTACAGTAATGGTGCATTTAGTTAACAGTGAATGAGTACATATGTATTTAGCTCAGCTCATTGCATCTTTATCCGAGGAGAGATTTACTATTTCTCAGTTAGGTATTGCATCAATAACTTAATAATGATGCAAAATTACATCTTACTTTTAATAACTGCTTGTATGCTTCTATTGCTGCCCTGAATATACTTCAGTCTCCTGCAACAGAATTCCCCATTTTGGAGGCCTTGTGGTGGGAAGAGAAGTCGGGGTGATTTTCGCTGGAGAGTGTCAGAACCTGACAGACACAATCTTGTGGTGTTCAGCTCATTTATTATGCATGTGTGAGGAACACATCAGATCCCATGGATTGATTCTCCCACGCCATCACCTCATTGCACCAATATCTCGGTGCCATATTTAAATGTTACCACATAGCCAATCATTCTTCAACTCTGCTCCTTGACTCACCTTCAGTTCCTGTCTTACTTTTGTCTTTTATCTCATCCGATGAATTTTCACGTGAATTATATTCACTGTTTTGATCACTTGAAGGGGTTTGCTCTGAATCTACATGAACACAAAAATGCAAAACATAAACACATTGTACAAAGGAGCAGGAAATACAGTAATGATGCATTTGGTTAATAGTGAAAGAATACATATGTATTTAGCTCACCTCGTTACATCTTTATCTAAGGAGAAATATTATTATTTTGCAGAGAGTTTTCACGTCAATATCTTCGTACCCATGGAAAATTACATCTTACTTTTGATAATAATTGCTGGTAATTTTCTATCATTGCCCTGAATATACCTCAATCTCCTGCAACTGGAGGGAGGGGAAGTCGGGGTGACTTTCGCTGGAGAGTGACGCAGCTGAACCTGCAAACCCTGTGGTGTTCAGCTCATTAATTATACATGTGTGAGGGGCAGCATGGTGGTGCTGTGGTTAGCACTCCTGCCTCACGGCACAGAGGTCCCAGGTTCGATCCCGGTTCTGGGCCACTTTCCATGTGGAGTTTGCACGTTCTCCCCTAGTTGACGTGGGTTTTACCCCTACAACCCAAAGATGTGCAGGGTCGGTGGACTGGCTATGCTAAGTTGCCCCTTAATTGGAAAAAATTAATTGGGCACTCTCAATTTATTTTTAAAAATTATACACACGTGAGGAACACATAAAATCACATTGAGTTATCCTGACACACCATCACCTCATAGTGCCAATATTTAAATGGTACCACACAGCCATTCACTCTTCCAGTCTGCCCCATCATTCACGTCAAAAAACAATACAGCACAGGAACAGGCCCTTCGGCCCTCCAAGCCTGTACTAGTCATAATACCACCCTTGGCCAATCCCTCAGCACTTCTTAGTGCTGTATCCCTCTATACCCATCCTATCCATGTATTTGTCGATATGCCTTTTGAATACCGTTAATGTATCTGCTTCATCAACCTCCCCTGGCAGGCACTCACCATCCTCTGCGTAAAAAACCTGCCTCACACATCTCCTCTAAACGTTGCCCCATGGACCTTAAACCTATGCCCAGTAGTGACTGACCTCTCCACCCTGGAAAAGAGTGCCTGCCCATCCACTCGTTCCATGCCTCTCATAATCTTGTAGGCCTCTATCAGGTCACCCCTCCACCTCTGTTACTCTAATCAAATCAGTCCGAGTCTATTCAGCCTCTCCTCATAGCTAACATGCTCCAGACCAGGCAATATCCTGGTAAACATCCTCTGCACCCTCTCCAAAGCCTCCACACCTTTCTGGTAGTGGGGTGAACAGAAATGTGCGCAATATTCAAAGTGCGGCCTTATCAAGGTTCTAGAACTGTAGCATGACTTGCCAGTTTTTATACTCGATGCCCCGTCCAATGAAGGCAAACATTTTATGTGTTTTCTTGACTACTTTGTCTACTTGTGTTGCCACTTTCAAAGATCTGTGGACCTGTACGTCCAGATCCCTCTGACTTTCTATATTCCTAATTGTTTTGCCATTTACTGTATATTCCTCCTTTATGTTAGATCTACCAATTTGTCCGGATTAAACTCCATATGCCATTTTTCTGCCCATGCCTCCAACCTATCTATCACCTGCTCTTTCCTCTGACAGACCTTAACACTATCTGCCACTCCACCAACCTTGGTGTCATCCGCAAACTTACTAATCAGAACCTGTTTTGTACCCATCTTGTCACCTCACCTCTGATCCCGTGTGACCTTACCTTTTGTGCCAGTCTGCCATGAGGCACTTTGTCAAAGGCTTTACTGAAACCCATGTAAACAACATCCAGCGCTCTCCCCATATCAATCATTTTTGTCACCGCCTCAGAAAACCCGATCAAGTTAGTGAGGCACGACCTCCCCTGCACAATACCATGCTGTCTGTCACTAATGAGTCCATTTGTTTCCAAATGGGTATAAATCCTGTCCCTGAGAATTCTCTCCAATAATTTACCTACTACCAACGTGAGGCTCACCCGCCTATAGTTTCCTGGATTTTCCTTGCTATCTCTCTTAAACAGTGGTACCACATTAGCTAATGTCCAGTCCTCTGGGGCGTCACCTGTCGCCAATGAGGATACAAAGATGTCAGTTAAGGCCCCAGCAATTTCCTCCCTTGCTTCCCTCAGTAATCTGGGGTAGGTTGTATCAGGCCCAGGAGACTTATCTACCTTCATGTCTTTTAAAACATCCAATACCTCCTCCTTTTTGATGTCAATATGACCCAGAGTATCCACACACCCTACCCAAGAATCAACTTCCACAAACTCCTTTCCTTTGGTGAACACTGATGCAAAGTACGCATTTAGTACCTCGCGAATTTCCTCTGGATCAACTCATAGATTCCCCCACTGTCCTTAAGTGGTCCAATCCTTCCCTTGGCCACCCTCTTGCTTTTTGCATATGAGTAAAAAGCTTTGGGATTCACCTTGATCCTACTTGCCAAGAACTTTTCATGACCCCTCCTCGCCTTCCTAATTTCCCGCTTAAGTACCTTCCTACTTTCTTTATACTCCTCAAGGGTTTCGATTGTCCCCACCCTTCTACACCGTACAAAAGCCTCCTTTTCTTTTTGACGCAGTTCACAATATACCTCATTATCGAAGGCTCCCTAAACTTCTCATACTTATCTTTCGTTCTCTCAGGATCGTGACTTTCCTGAATCCTAATCAACTGTCGCTTGAAAGACACCTACATGTCTGATGTTGATTTACCCTCCAACAGCTGCTCCCAATCCAAATTCTTCAGTTCCTGTCTAATGTTATCGTAATTTGCGTTTCCCCAGTTTAGTACCTTAACACTCAACCCTATCCAATAGCACCCTAAAACATACGGAATTATGGTCACTAATCCCAAAATGTTCCCCTCCTGAAACCTCAACCATCTGCCCAAGCATATTCCCCAAACCCAGGTCCTTCCCTAGTTGGACTGCTACATATTACATCAAGAAACCTTCCTGGATATACCTTACAAACTCTGCCCCATTCAAGCCCCTAGCAATAAGTGTGTCCCAGTAAATATAGAGGAAGTTAAAATACCCTACCACAACCCTGTTACTTTTGCACCTGTCCAAAATCTCTCTATCTATCTGCTGCTCTATCTCTCGCTGGTAGTTGGGGGGCCTGTAATAAACACCAACATTGTGATTGCCCCCTTCCTGTTCCTGAGCCCTACCCAGATTGCCTCATTGTATGAGCTCTCCAAGGTGTCCTCCCATAGTACGGCTATAATATTCTCCTTAACCAGTAATGCTACTCCCCACCCCTTTGACATCCCCCTCTATCTCTCCTGAAGCATCTGTATCCTCTGACGTTCAGCGGCCATCATCGTTCCAAGTACTAATCAGTGCTCTACATTCATCTGCCTTACCTGCTATACTTCTGGTGTTGAATCAAACTCCAGTACGCTGCATTTGAGCAGAATGGGTGATGTTGTTGTTTTCTTATTTTTCTTCTCTATTTCCCTTTCAGTTATTGCACCTTCTCAGCTAACGCTATGGTTCCCACCACCGCGCCATACTAGTTTAAATCCTCTCGAGTTGTTCTCATTTGCTGCTATCTCACGTTGTCTGAAGTGCATGTGTGATGTACCATCAATTGGACGCGAGGCACGATAAGGTCCAAACTTAGGATTTAATCAGCTAGTTGTTAGCCCGGTGGTCGACTACAGGGAAAGGCCGACCGCCGGGAACTCTTGGTACTTATACCCCAACTCGGAGGCGGGGTCTACTTGCCTCTTGACCAATTGGTGAGCAGTCACATGACTAGTCCCAGCCAATCAGATGAGAGGCACATGACCAGCAAGAGCCAATGGGAAACCAATGCTCTGCACCAATGGCAGTGCTCCCATTCATACCACCACAATGTGTACTGTGCACAAATTGATGTTGTCCTTTGAGTTCCAAATCGCGCCGGTCGTGCCACGCTGTCTGGAGCTGCGGGGACCACTCCGGCGCCGAACTAGCCCCCCTGGGAAGGGGAGCATTCCTCAATATCGGGGGCCGCTGATGCCGGAGTGGTTGGCGCCGCTTTTCAAGCCGGCGTCAGAACTTGGCCGCGGGATTGGAGAATCCCGGCCTCAATATTTGGATAACTTCAGGCTGCATTAGTCTGTATCGCTGTTTAAATAGAAGGCATGGTCCATTTAATATAGAGGTGAGGAGAAATGTTTTCTCTCAGAGAGTCACAAGTCTTTGGAACTCTCTTCCACAAAAGATGGTGGAAGAGCGTTGTTGAATATTTCTAAGGCAGAGGTAGATAGTTTCTTACTCAGCAAGAGGGTGAAGATTATCAGGGGTAGGTAGGAATGTGGAGTTGAGGTTACAATCAGATCAGCCATAATCTTACTGAACATAGGGCCAGGTTCAAAGGGCCTAATTTGCATGTTCATATGCATTAAAATTTTGATGCCTTTTTGTCATTGAACTTGGAAGACAGAAACTTCAAATCTAAAGTTATGTTTTACCTGAATGATGTACAAATAGGGATTCATTTGGAAAAATGAAATATAATGTCAGGTAAAAATGGCTAATAACTTACTTGTTCCAGTTTCTGGAGGTAACTTGCTTTTTTGATCAGGTGACCCACTTTTCAGAAATGATTGTGATTCTTCATCAGCTCGATTACCACCTTGATAGAATGTAAATGTCAGGAGTGTGAGAAATTAAACATGACATAATATATTTAAAATTTATATGCTAAAATTAATGCCTTTTTTGCAAATATCGAGTTAATTTTTTATATGTTCCCGAATATAAAGTTTCAGGAATTGAAGTTTTAACTGTAGAAATTGGGAGCATCGATTGAGAAACTGAAAGGTAACCCTGATGAAAATGCATTGTTTTATTGTTTCCCACTTCTCCAATGGGGGGTTTAAACTAATTCAGCAGGGGGATGGGAACCTAAATTGTAGACCCAGTGTACAGGATGTTGAGAGTAGTGAGGTCAGGGATAGGGTTAAAAGTTCGAAAGAGGGCACCGGCAAGCAGGACGCTGGTTTGAAGTGTGTCTACTTCAACGCCAGGAGCATCCGGAATAAGGTGGGTGAGCTTGCAGCATGGGTTGGTACCTGGGATCTCGATGTTGTGGCGATTTCGGAGACATGGGTAGAGCAGGGACAGGAATGGTTGTTGCAGGTTCCAGGATTTAGATGTTTCTGTAAGAACAGAGAAGATGGTAAAAGAGGGGGGGGTGTGGCATTGTTAATCAAGGAAAGTATTACGGCGGTAGAAAGGACGCTTGAGGACTTGTCTACTGAGGCAGTATGGGCCGAGGTTAGGAACAGTAGAGGAGAGGTCACCCTGTTGGGAGTTGTCTATAGACCTCCGAATAGTCCCAGAGATGTAGAGGAAAGGATTGCAAAGATGATTCTTGACAGGAGCGAGAGTAACAGGGTAGTTGTTATGGGGGACTTTAACTTTCCAAATATTGACTGGAAATACTATAGTTCGAGTACTATAGATGGGTCAGTTTTTGTGCAGTGTGTGCAGGAGGGTTTTCTGACACAGTATGTAGACAGGCCAACAAGGGGCGAGGCCACATTGGATTTGGTACTGGGTAATGAACCCGGCCAGGTGTTAGATTTAGATGTAGGTGAGCACTTTGGTGATAGTGATCACAACTCGGTTATGTTTACTTTAGCAATGGGCAGGGATAGGTATATACCGCAAGGCAAGAATTATAGCTGGGGGAAAGGCAATTATGATGCTATTCGGCAAGATTTAGGAGGTATAGGATGGGGGAAGGAAACTGCGGGGGATGGGTACAATCGAAATGTGGAGCTTTTTCAAGGAACAGCTACTGCGTGTCCTTGATAAGTATGTACCTGTCAGGCAGGGAGGAAGTTGTCGAGCAAGGGAGCCGTGGTTTACTAAGGAAGTTGAAGCACTTGTCAAGAGGAAGAAGAAGGCTTATGTTAGGATGAGACATGAAGGCTCAGTTAGGGCGCTTGAGAGTTACAAGTTAGCCAGGAAGGACCTAAAGGGAGAGTTAAGAAGAGCGAGGAGAGGACACGAAAAGTCGTTGGCGGATAGGATCAAGGAAAACCCTAAGGCTTTCTATAGGTATATCAGGAACAAAAGAATGACTCGAGTAAGATTAGGGCCAATCAAGGATAGTAGTGGAAAGTTGTGTGTGGAATCAGAGGAGATAGGGGAAGCATTAAATGGATATTTTTCGTCAGTGTTTACACTGGAGAAAGACAATGTTGTCGAGGAGAACACTCAGGTTCAGTCGACCAGGCTAGATGGAATTGAGGTTCAAAAGGAGGAGGTGTTAGCAATTTTAGAAAATGTCAAAATAGACAAGTCCCCTGGGCCAGATGGGATTTATCCTAGGATTCTCTGGGAAGCCAGGGAGGAGATTGCTGAGCCTTTGTCCTTGATCTTTATGTCGTCTTTGTCGACAGGAATAGTGCCAGAAGACTGGAGGATAGCAAATGTTGTCCCCTTGTTCAAGAAGGGGAGTAGAGACAACCCTGGTAATTATAGACCTGTGAGCCTTACTTCGGTTGTGGGTAAAATGTTGGAAAAGGTTATAAGAGATAGGGTTTATAATCATCTTGAAAAGAACAAGTTGATTAGCGATACTCAACACGGTTTTGTGAAGGGTAGGTCATGTCTCACAAACCTTATTGAGTTTTTTGAGAAGGTGACCAAACAGGTGGATCAGGGTAAA
Organism: Scyliorhinus canicula; assembly: GCF_902713615.1. Taxonomy (NCBI): domain Eukaryota; kingdom Metazoa; phylum Chordata; class Chondrichthyes; order Carcharhiniformes; family Scyliorhinidae; genus Scyliorhinus; species Scyliorhinus canicula. The sequence continues at coordinate 159,846,542 of NC_052154.1, forward strand.
GCTGTTGATGTGGTGTATATGGATTTCAGTAAGGCGTTTGATAAGGTTCCCCACGGTAGGCTATTGCAGAAAATAAGGAAGTATGGAATTGAAGGTGATTTAGCGGTTTGGATCAGTAATTGGCTAGCTGAAAGAAGACAGAGGGTGGTGGTTGATGGCAAATGTTCATCCTGGAGTTCAGTTACTAGTGGTGTACCGCAAGGATCTGTTTTGGGGCCACTGCTGTTTGTAATTTTTATAAATGACCTGGAAGAGGGTGTAGAAGGATGGGTTAGTAAATTTGCAGATGACACGAAGGTCGGTGGAGTTGTGGATAGTGCTGAAGGATGTTATAGGATACAGAGGGACATAGATAAGCTGCAGAGCTGGGCTGAGAGGTGGCAGATGGAGTTTAATGCGGAAAAGTGTGAGGTGGTTCACTTTGGAAGGAGTAACAGGAATGCAGAGTACTGGGCTAATGGCAAGATTCTTGGTAGTGTAGATGAACAGAGAGATCTCGGCATCCAGGTACATAAATCCCTGAAAGTTGCCACCCAGGTTAATAGGGCTGTTAAGAAGGCATATGGTGTGCTAGCCTTTATAAGCAGGGGGATTGAGTTTCGGAACCACAAGGTCATGCTGCAGCTGTACATAACTCTGGTGCGGCCACACCTGGAGTACTGCGTGCAGTTCTGGTCACCACATTATAGGAAGGATGTGGAAGCTTTGGAAAGGGTTCAGAGGAGATTTACTAGGATGTTGCCTGGTATGGAGGGAAGGTCTTACGAGGAAAGGCTCAGGGAATTGAGGTTGTTTTCGTTAGAGAGGAGAAGGCTGAGAGGTGACTTAATAGAGACATATAAGATAGTCAGAGGGTTAGATAGGGTGGACAGTGAGAGTCTTTTTCCTCGGATGGTGATGACCAACACGAGGGGACATAGCTTTAAATTGAGGGGTGAGAGATATAGGACAGATGTCAGAGGCAGTTTCTTTACTCAGAGAGTAGTAGGGGTGTGGAACGCCTTGCCTGCAACAGTAGTAGACTCGCCAACTTTAAGGGCATTTAAGTGGTCACTGGATAGACATATGGATGAAAATGGAATAGTGTAGGTCAGATAGTCTTCAGATGGTTTCACAGGTCGGCGCAACATCGAGGGCCGAAGGGCCCGTACTGCGCTGTAGTGTTCTATGTTCTATGTTCTACTGCCATACACCTTTCTAATCCCAACCTCCATGCCATCCCCTTGCACCCGAGGTATCCACACGCCATGTCTCCAATGTCATCCTGCCCCTCTCATCCCTCCCATACCAGCATGATCCAAGCTATTCCATCCATCTGATGCCATTCTTCTCGTCACTCCTTCCAGAGCTCTCCACCCATCTGCCTTCAAGGGGAAGGGTCAGAGAGGCATGTCATTTGGGGAGTTTACTGGTTCCCCCCACATTTCCTCCCCCATCTGCCCACACACCCCCCTTCCATGTCTGCTGAGGGGTGAAGGAGGCACAGTGGTCACTCCAGCATAGCGTGGATGCACTGAAGTGAGGTTGTGAGGTAAGACATGCCATTGCCACTGTGTCTTGGACACTGGCGTATTGGAATCTTTGTGCTTATGCAACCATGTGATGAAACGCCCCTGGCAGAGTGAATAACGTGGTTAATCCTTTTTTTCACACTGTATGACTGACCTCTTGTGTGCCTTCTGGGCACTGACATCATCAGCCACTTGCGCCCATGTAGTGTTGGTTTCCCTGTTTGGCCTCCTCCACCCATCAGATTGTTAGAGCACATTCCTGCACACCTACACATGGTCCAGGAGGCCGCATAGGGAGTCATCATTGCAATATCAGAGCTGGGCTGGCAGGTGAGCTTGCAGACATCTCTCTGTTTCTGATCTGACTGTATGGATGTCCGGCATCATTTAAATATAGGGGACCGGATTCTCCGATTTTGAGGTTTTGTCCGGAGGAAGTGTCTAGTTTTACGATGACAAAAATCAGCAAGCTCCAGCACCGACCCTCCGACCAGTGAGGGGCTAGCAGCCACACCACATAAAATACACGGCCTTCACGGAATAAACGGTGGGTCAGAGGCCGCGCATGCGCACAGTGACAACCTGCAGCGCTCGTGCTGTACAATACGGCGCCAGCAGTGCGTGGACCCAACCTGTCAGATAGTGCCCCCCTAGACATCCCCTCGCCACCGACCACCAGTCCCCCAGCCCTCACCGAAGACCGCCAGCCAGCAGCACGGCTCCCCTCCCCCCCTTGATTGTGGCAGTACTGGATACAGTCCACAGCCGCCATGCTGGGTTCCCGACCGCTGAGACCGTGGGCGGGATTCTCCAACCACCCGCATGTTCGGTGAATCGCCGGGGATCGGCACGAACCCCACCCCCGCCGTCCGCCGAATTCTCTGACCCCCCAAATTCTGGCCCCGCGTGAATCGTGCCGCCCGCCTCGGAGAATGGCTGGGGCGACGCTATGCGCCCTGGGGCTGCCCGATTTCCCCTGGCCGGATGGGCTGAAGTCCCGCCGACGTGACCACACTGGCATCAATTAAAACACCTATATAATGGCGTCAATCAGTGCTGATGGTTGGTTACGGTGTGGGGTCGCCGCAGGAGAAGTGAGGACTCGGCAGCAGTCGGTGTGCAGGGGAGGGCTGTGTGTGTGGAGGGGGGGGGGGGGGGGGTGGAGGGGGGGTGTGAGGGGAGGGAGGGGAAGTGGGGGGGGTGTGAGGGGGTGTGGCAGGGAGGGGGGTGTGGGGGGGTGTGGAGGTGTGAAGGGGTGTGTGGAGGGGGTTGGAGAGGTAAGGAGGGGAGGGCGAATGCCAGGGTGAGGGGGCGAGTGCCGTGGAGGCAAGGGCGAGTGCCGGGGAGGGGGCAAGTGCCGGGGAGGGGGGAGTGGACAAGTGCCAGGGAGGGAGGAGAGGGCGAGTGCCGGGGAGGGGAGAGCGGGCGCGTGCCGGGGGGAGGGGACGAGTGCCAGGGAGGGGGAGGGGGCGAGTGCCCGGGAGGGGAAGGCGAGTGCCGGGGAGGGAGGAGGGGACGAGTGCCAGGGTGAGGGGGCGAGTGCCAGGGAGGGGAAGGCGAGTGCCGGGGAGGGGAGGGCGAGTGCCGGGGGAGGGGAGGGCGAGTGCCGGGGAGGGGAGGGTGAGTGCCGGGGTGCGGGGGCGAGTACCGGGGAGGGGAGGGCGAGTGCCAGGGAGGGGAGGGCGAGTACCGGGAGGGGAGGGCGAGTGCCGGGGAGGGGGAGGGCGAGTGCCGGGGAGGGGAGCGCGAGTGCCAGGAAGGGGTGAGGGGGCGAGTCCCGGGGAGGGTTAGGGGGCGCGTGCCGGGGAGGGGAGGGGGCGAGTGCCGGGGAGGGGAGGGCGAGTGCCGGGTGGGGAGGGGGCCTGCCATGGAGGGGATGGCGAGTTCCCGGATGAGGGGCCGAGTGCCGGGGAGGGGAGGGCGAGTGCCTGGGTAGGGTGAGGGGGCGAGTGCCAGGGAGGGGTGAGAGGGCGAGTGCCTGGGAGGGGAGAGAGGGCGCGTGCCGGGGGGAGGGGACGAGTGCCAGGGAGGGGGAGGGGGCGAGTGCCCGGGAGGGGAAGGCGAGTGCCGGGGAGGGAGGAGGGGGCGAGTGCCAGGATGAGGGGGCGAGTGCCAGGGAGGGGAAGGCGAGTGCCGGGGAGGGGAGGGCGAGTGCCGGGGAAGGGAGGGTGAGTGCCGGGGTGCGGGGGCGAGTACCGGGGAGGGGAGGGTGAGTGCCGGGGAGGGGAGGGCGAGTACCGGGAGGGGAGGGCGAGTGCCGAGGAGGGGTGAGGGGGCGAGTGCCGGGGAGGGGAGGGCGAGTGCCGGGGAGGGGAGGGCGAGTGCCGGGAGGGGAGGGCGAGTGCCGGCGAGGGGAGGGCGAGTGCCGGCGAGGGGTGAGGGGGCGAGTCCCGTGGAGGGGTGAGGGGGCGCGTGCTGGGGAGGGGAGGGGGCGAGTGCCGGGGAGGGGAGGGCGAGTGCCGGGGGGGGGGGGAGGGGGCGTGCCATGGAGGGGATGGCGAGTTCCCGGGTGAGGGGCCGAGTGCCGGGAGGGGAGGGCGAGTGCCTGGGAAGGGTGAGGGGGCGAGTGCCAGGGAGGGGTGAGAGGGCGAGTGCCGGGGAGGGGTGAGGGGGCGAGTGCCAGTGTGAGGGGGCGAGTGCTAGGGAAGGGAGGGCGAGTGCCAGGGAGGGGGTAGAGGGCGAGTGCCGGGGAGGGGGTGAGGGGGGCGAGTGCTGGGGTGAGGGGTGAGTGCGGGGGAGGAGTGGGGCGAGTGCCGGGGAAGGGAAGGCGAGGGCCGGGGAGGGGAGGGCGAGTGCCAGGGAGGGGAGGGCGAGTGCCGGGGAAGGGAGGGGGCGTGCCATGGAGGGGGCGAGTGCCGGGGAGGGGAGGTCGTGTGCCGGGGAGGGGAGGGCAAATGCCAGGGTGAGGGGGCGAGTGCCCGGGAGGGGAGGGCGAGTGCCGGTGAGGAGAGGGCGAGTGCCGGGGTGGGGAGGGCGAGTGCCGGGGAGGGGAGGGTGAGCTCCGGGGTGAGTGCCGGGGAGGGGAAGGGAGGGGAGGGCGAGTGCCTGGGAAGGGTGAGGGGGTGAGTGACGGGGAGGGGTGAGAGGGTGAGTGCCGGGGAGTGGGTGAGGGGGCGAGTGACAGTGTGAGGGGGCGAGTCCTAGGGAAGGGAGGGCGAGTGCCAGGGAGGGGGTAGAGGGCGAGTGCCGGGGAGGGGATGAGGGGGCGAGTGCTGGGGTGAGGGCCGAGTGCGGGGGAGAGGATTGCGAGTGCTGGGAGGGGAGGGCGAGTGCCGGGGAGGGGAGGGCGAGTGCCAGGGAGGGGTGAGGAGGCGAGTCCCGGGGAGGGTTAGGGGGCGCGTGCCGGGGAGGGGAGGGAGCGAGTGCCGGGGAGGGGAGGGCGAGTGCCAGGAGGGGAGGGGGCGTGCCATGGAGGGGATGGCGAGTTCCCGGATGAGGGGCCGAGTGCCAGGGAGGGGAAGGCGAGTGCCGGGGAGGGGAGGGCGAGTGCCGGGGAGGGGAGGGCGAGTGCCGGGGAGGGGAGGGTGAGTGCCGGGGTGCGGGGGCAAGTACCGGGGAGGGGAGAGCGAGTGCCGGGGAGGGGAGGGCGAGTACCGGGAGGGGAGGGCGAGTGCCGGGGAGGGGAGGGCGAGTACCGGGAGGGGAGGGCGAGTGCCGGGGAGGGGAGGGCGAGTGCCGGGGAGGGGTGAGGGGGCGAGTGCCGGGGAGGGGAAGGCGAGTGCCGGGGAGGGGAGGGCGAGTGCCGGGAGGGGGAGGGCGAGTGCCGGGGAGGGGAGGGCGAGTGCCAGGGAGGGGGTGAGGGGGCGAGTCCCGGGGAGGGTTAGGGGGCGCGTGCCGGGGAGGGGAGGGGGCGAGTGCCGGGGAGGGGAGGGCGAGTGCCTGGGAAGGGTGAGGGGGCGAGTGCCAGGGAGGGGTGAGAGGGCGAGTGCCGGGGAGGGGTGAGGGGGCGAGTGCCAGTGTGAGGGGGCGAGTGCTAGGGAAGGGAGGGCGAGTGCCAGGGAGGGGGTAGAGGGCGAGTGCCGGGGAGGGGGTGAGGGGGGCGAGTGCTGGGGTGAGGGGTGAGTGCGGGGGAGGAGAGGGCGAGTGCCGGGGAAGGGAAGGCGAGGGCCGGGGAGGGGAGGGCGAGTGCCAGGGAGGGGAGGGCGAGTGCCGGGGAAGGGAGGGGGCATGCCATGGAGGGGGCGAGTGCCGGGGAGGGAAGGTCGTGTGCCGGGGAGGGGAGGGCAAATGCCAGGGTGAGGGGGCGAGTGCCCGGGAGGGGAGGGCGAGTGCCGGTGAGGAGAGGGCGAGTGCCGGGGTGGGGAGGGCGAGTGCCGGGGAGGGGAGGGTGAGCTCCGGGGTGAGTGCCGGGGAGGGGAAGGGAGGGGAGGGCGAGTGCCTGGGAAGGGTGAGGGGGCGAGTGACGGGGAGGGGTGAGAGGGTGAGTGCCGGGGAGGGGTGAGGGGGCGAGTGACAGTGTGAGGGGGCGAGTCCTAGGGAAGGGAGGGCGAGTGCCAGGGAGGGGGTAGAGGGCGAGTGCCGGGGAGGGGATGAGGGGGCGAGTGCTGGGGTGAGGGGCGAGTGCGGGGGAGAGGATTGCGAGTGCCGGGAGGGGAGGGCGAGTGCCGGGGAGGGGAGGGCGAGTGCCAGGGAGGGGTGAGGAGGCGAGTCCCGGGGAGGGTTAGGGGGCGCGTGCCGGGGAGGGGAGGGAGCGAGTGCCGGGGAGGGGAGGGCGAGTGCCGGGAGGGGAGGGGGCGTGCCATGGAGGGGATGGCGAGTTCCCGGATGAGGGGCCGA